>NW_026948599.1:0-99177 GCF_035770615.1 Melospiza melodia melodia
TCGTAAATAGCGACTGTCGTAAATACGGCCGTAAAGCGCGACTGTCGTAAATACGGCCGTAAAGCGCGACTGTCGTAAATACGGCCGTAAAGCGCGACTGCCGCAAATACGGCCGTAAAGCGCGACTGCCGTAAATACGGCCGTAAAGCGCGACTGCCGTAAATACGGCCGTAAAGCGCGACTGCCGTAAATACGGCCGTAAAGCGCGACTGCCGTAAATACGGCCGTAAAGCGCGACTGCCGTAAATACGGCCGTAAAGCGCGACTGTCGTAAATACGGCCGTAAATAGCGACTGTCGTAAATACGGCCGTAAAGCGCGACTGTCGTAAATACGGCCGTAAATAGCGACTGTCGTAAATACGGCCGTAAAGCGCGACTGTCGTAAATACGGCCGTAAAGCGCGACTGTCGTAAATACGGCCGTAAAGCGCGACTGCCGTAAATACGGCCGTAAAGCGCGACTGCCGTAAATACGGCCGTAAAGCGCGACTGTCGTAAATACGGCCGAAAAGCGAGACTGTCGTAAATACGGCCGTAAAGCGCGACTGCCGTAAATACGGCCGTAAAGCGCGACTGTCGTAAATACGGCCGTAAAGCGCGACTGCCGTAAATACGGCCGTAAAGCGCGACTGTCGTAAATACGGCCGTAAAGCGCGACTGTCGTAAATACGGCCGTAAAGCGCGACTGTCGTAAATACGGCCGTAAAGCGCGACTGTCGTAAATACGGCCGTAAAGCGCGACTTCCGTAAATACGGCCGTAAAGCGCGACTGCCGTAAATACGGCCGTAAAGCGCGACTGCCGTAAATACGGCCGTAAAGCGCGACTGCCGTAAATACGGCCGTAAAGCGCGACTGTCGTAAATACGGCCGTAAATAGCGACTGTCGTAAATACGGCCGTAAAGCGCGACTGTCGTAAATACGGCCGTAAAGCGCGACTGTCGTAAATACGGCCGTAAAGCGCGACTGTCGTAAATACGGCCGTAAAGCGCGACTGTCGTAAATACGGCCGTAAAGCGCGACTGTCGTAAATACGGCGGAAAGCGCGACTGCCGTAAATACGGCCGTAAAGCGCGACTGCCGTAAATACGGCCGTAAAGCGCGACTGTCGTAAATACGGCCGTAAAGCGCGACTGCCGTAAATACGGCCGTAAAGCGCGACTGTCGTAAATACGGCCGTAAAGCGCGACTGCCGTAAATACGGCCGTAAAGCGCGACTGCCGTAAATACGGCCGTAAAGCGCGACTGTCGTAAATACGGCCGTAAATCGCGACTGCCGTAAATACGGCCGTAAAGCGCGACTGTCGTAAATACGGCCGTAAAGCGCGACTGTCGTAAATACGGCCGTAAATCGCGACTGTCGTAAATACGGCCGTAAAGCGCGACTGTCGTAAATACGGCCGTAAAGCGCGACTGTCGTAAATACGGCCGTAAAGCGCGACTGCCCTAAATACGGCCGTAAATCGCGACTGCCGTAAATACGGCCGTAAAGCGCGACTGCCGTAAATACGGCCGTAAAGCGCGACTGCCGTAAATACGGCCGTAAAGCGCGACTGTCGTAAATACGGCCGTAAAGCGCGACTGTCGTAAATACGGCCGTAAAGCGCGACTGCCGTAAATACGGCCGTAAAGCGCGACTGCCGTAAATACGGCCGTAAATCGCGACTGCCGTAAATACGGCCGTAAAGCGCGACTGCCGTAAATAGGGCCGTAAATCGCGACTGTCGTAAATACGGCCGTAAATCGCGACTGTCGTAAATACGGCCGTAAAGCGCGACTGCCGTAAATACGGCCGTAAAGCGCGACTGCCGTAAATACGGCCGTAAAGCGCGACTGTCGTAAATACGGCCGTAAAGCGCGACTGTCGTAAATACGGCCGTAAAGCGCGACTGTCGTAAATACGGCCGTAAATCGCGACTGTCGTAAATACGGCCGTAAAGCGCGACTGCCGTAAATACGGCCGTATATCGCGACTGTCGTAAATACGGCCGTAAAGCGCGACTGCCGTAAATACGGCCGTAAAGCGCGACTGCCGTAAATACGGCCGTAAAGCGCGACTGCCGTAAATACGGCCGTAAAGCGCGACTGTCGTAAATACGGCCGTAAATAGCGACTGTCGTAAATACGGCCGTAAAGCGCGACTGCCGTAAATACGGCCGTAAATCGCGACTGCCGTAAATACGGCCGTAAAGCGCGACTGCGTAAATACGGCCGTAAAGCGCGACTGTCGTAAATACGGCCGTAAAGCGCGACTGTCGTAAATACGGCCGTAAAGCGCGACTGTCGTAAATACGGCCGTAAATAGCGACTGTCGTAAATACGGCCGTAAAGCGCGACTGTCGTAAATACGGCCGTAAAGCGCGACTGCCGTAAATACGGCCGTAAAGCGCGACTGTCGTAAATACGGCCGTAAAGCGCGACTGCCGTAAATACGGCCGTAAAGCGCGACTGCCGTAAATACGGCCGTAAAGCGCGACTGCCGTAAATACGGCCGTAAATCGCGACTGCCGTAAATACGGCCGTAAGGCGCGACTGTCGTAAATACGGCCGTAAAGCGCGACTGCCGTAAATACGGCCGTAAAGCGCGACTGTCGTAAATACGGCCGAAAAGCGCGACTGTCGTAAATACGGCCGTAAAGCGCGACTGCCGTAAATACGGCCGTAAAGCGCGACTGTCGTAAATACGGCCGTAAAGCGCGACTGCCGTAAATACGGCCGTAAAGCGCGACTGCCGTAAATACGGCCGTAAAGCGCGACTGCCGTAAATACGGCCGTAAAGCGCGACTGCCGTAAATACGGCCGTAAAGCGCGACTGCCGTAAATACGGCCGTAAAGCGCGACTGCCGTAAATACGGCCGTAAAGCGCGACTGCCGTAAATACGGCCGTAAAGCGCGACTGCCGTAAATACGGCCGTAAAGCGCGACTGCCGTAAATACGGCCGTAAATCGCGACTGTCGTAAATACGGCCGTAAAGCGCGACTGCCGTAAATACGGCCGTAAAGCGCGACTGCCGTAAATACGGCCGTAAGGCGCGACTGTCGTAAATACGGCCGTAAATCGCGACTGTCGTAAATACGGCCGTAAAGCGCGACTGTCGTAAATACGGCCGTAAAGCGCGACTGCCGTAAATACGGCCGTAAAGCGCGACTGTCGTAAATACGGCCGAAAGCGCGACTGTCGTAAATACGGCCGTAAAGCGCGACTGCCGTAAATACGGCCGTAAAGCGCGACTGCCGTAAATACGGCCGTAAAGCGCGACTGCCGTAAATACGGCCGTAAAGCGCGACTGCCGTAAATAGGGCCGTAAATCGCGACTGCCGTAAATACGGCCGTAAAGCGCGACTGCGTAAATACGGCCGAAAAGCGCGACTGTCGTAAATACGGCCGTAAAGCGCGACTGCCGTAAATACGGCCGTAAAGCGCGACTGTCGTAAATACGGCCGTAAAGCGCGACTGCCGTAAATACGGCCGTAAAGCGCGACTGCCGTAAATACGGCCGTAAAGCGCGACTGCCGTAAATACGGCCGTAAAGCGCGACTGCCGTAAATACGGCCGTAAAGCGCGACTGCCGTAAATACGGCCGTAAAGCGCGACTGCCGTAAATACGGCCGTAAAGCGCGACTGTCGTAATACGGCCGTAAATCGCGACTGTCGTAAATACGGCCGTAAAGCGCGACTGCCGTAAATACGGCCGTAAAGCGCGACTGTCGTAAATACGGCCGAAAAGCGCGACTGTCGTAAATACGGCCGTAAAGCGCGACTGCCGTAAATACGGCCGTAAAGCGCGACTGTCGTAAATACGGCCGTAAAGCGCGACTGCCGTAAATACGGCCGTAAAGCGCGACTGTCGTAAATACGGCCGTAAAGCGCGACTGTCGTAAATACGGCCGTAAATCGCGACTGTCGTAAATACGGCCGTAAAGCGCGACTGCCGTAAATACGGCCGTAAAGCGCGACTGCCGTAAATACGGCCGTAAAGCGCGACTGCCGTAAATACGGCCGTAAAGGGCGACTGCCGTAAATACGGCCGTAAAGCGCGACTGCCGTAAATACGGCCGTAAAGCGCGACTGCCGTAAATACGGCCGTAAAGCGCGACTGCCGTAAATACGGCCGTAAATCGCGACTGTCGTAAATACGGCCGTAAAGCGCGACTGCCGTAAATACGGCCGTAAAGCGCGACTGCCGTAAATACGGCCGTAAGGCGCGACTGTCGTAAATACGGCCGTAAATCGCGACTGCCGTAAATACGGCCGTAAAGCGCGACTGCCGTAAATACGGCCGTAAAGCGCGACTGTCGTAAATACGGCCGAAAAGCGCGACTGTCGTAAATACGGACGTAAAGCGCGACTGCCGTAAATACGGCCGTAAAGCGCGACTGTCGTAAATACGGCCGTAAAGCGCGACTGCCGTAAATACGGCCGTAAAGCGCGACTGCCGTAAATACGGCCGTAAAGCGCGTTGCCGTAAATACGGCCGTAAAGCGCGACTGTCGTAAATACGGCCGTAAAGCGCGACTGCCGTAAATACGGCCGTAAAGCGCGACTGCCGTAAATACGGCCGTAAAGCGCGACTGTCGTAAATACGGCCGTAAAGCGCGACTGCCGTAAATACGGCCGTAAATCGCGACTGCCGTAAATACGGCCGTAAAGCGCGACTGCCGTAAATACGGCCGTAAAGCGCGACTGTCGTAAATACGGCCGTAAATCGCGACTGTCGTAAATACGGCCGTAAAGCGCGACTGCCGTAAATACGGCCGTAAAGCGCGACTGCCGTAAATACGGCCGTAAGGCGCGACTGTCGTAAATACGGCCGTAAATCGCGACTGTCGTAAATACGGCCGTAAAGCGCGACTGTCGTAAATACGGCCGTAAAGCGCGACTGCCGTAAATACGGCCGTAAAGCGCGACTGTCGTAAATACGGCCGAAAAGCGCGACTGTCGTAAATACGGCCGTAAAGCGCGACTGCCGTAAATACGGCCGTAAAGCGCGACTGCCGTAAATACGGCCGTAAAGCGCGACTGCCGTAAATACGGCCGTAAAGCGCGACTGCCGTAAATACGGCCGTAAAGCGCGACTGCCGTAAATACGGCCGTAAAGCGCGACTGCCGTAAATACGGCCGAAAAGCGCGACTGTCGTAAATACGGCCGTAAAGCGCGACTGCCGTAAATACGGCCGTAAAGCGCGACTGTCGTAAATACGGCCGTAAAGCGCGACTGCCGTAAATACGGCCGTAAAGCGCGACTGCCGTAAATACGGCCGTAAAGCGCGACTGCCGTAAATACGGCCGTAAAGCGCGACTGTCGTAAATACGGCCGTAAATCGCGACTGCCGTAAATACGGCCGTAAAGCGCGACTGCCGTAAATACGGCCGTAAATCGCGACTGCCGTAAATACGGCCGTAAAGCGCGACTGCCGTAAATACGGCCGTAAAGCGCGACTGCCGTAAATACGGCCGTAAAGCGCGACTGTCGTAAATACGGCCGTAAAGCGCGACTGCCGTAAATACGGCCGTAAAGCGCGACTGCCGTAAATACGGCCGTAAAGCGCGACTGCCGTAAATACGGCCGTAAAGCGCGACTGTCGTAAATACGGCCGTAAAGCGCGACTGTCGTAAATACGGCCGTAAAGCGCGACTGCCGTAAATACGGCCGTAAAGCGCGACTGCCGTAAATACGGCCGTAAAGCGCGACTGCCGTAAATGCGGCCGTAAAGCGGCACTGTCGTAAATACGGCCGTAAATACCGACTGTCGTAAATACGGCCGTAAAGCGCGACTGTCGTAAATACGGCCGTAAATAGCGACTGTCGTAAATACGGCCGTAAATAGCGACTGTCGTAAATACGGCCGTAAAGCGCGACTGCCGTAAATACGGCCGTAAAGCGCGACTGCCGTAAATACGGCCGTAAAGAGCGACTGTCGTAAAAGGTGCCGTAAAGCGCGACTGCCGTAAATACGGCCGTAAAGCGCGACTGTCGTAAATACGGCCGTAAAGCGCGACTGCCGTAAATACGGCCGTAAAGCGCGACTGCCGTAAATACGGCCGTAAAGCGCGACTGCCGTAAATACGGCCGTAAAGCGCGACTGCCGTAAATACGGCCGTAAAGCGCGACTGCCGTAAATACGGCCGTAAAGCGCGACTGCCGTAAATACGGCCGTAAAGCGCGACTGTCGTAAATACGGCCGTAAAGCGCGACTGCCGTAAATACGGCCGTAAAGCGCGACTGCCGTAAATACGGCCGTAAATCGCGACTGCCGTAAATACGGCCGTAAAGCGCGACTGCCGTAAATACGGCCGTAAAGCGCGACTGCCGTAAATACGGCCGTAAAGCGCGACTGTCGTAAATACGGCCGTAAAGCGCGACTGCCGTAAATACGGCCGTAAAGCGCGACTGCCGTAAATACGGCCGTAAAGCGCGACTGCCGTAAATACGGCCGTAAATCGCGACTGCCGTAAATACGGCCGTAAAGCGCGACTGTCGTAAATACGGCCGTAAAGCGCGACTGCCGTAAATACGGCCGTAAAGCGCGACTGCCGTAAATACGGCCGTAAAGCGCGACTGCCGTAAATGCGGCCGTAAAGCGGCACTGTCGTAAATACGGCCGTAAATAGCGACTGTCGTAAATACGGCCGTAAAGCGCGACTGTCGTAAATACGGCCGTAAATAGCGACTGTCGTAAATACGGCCGTAAAGCGCGACTGCCGTAAATACGGCCGTAAAGCGCGACTGTCGTAAATACGGCCGTAAAGCGCGACTGCCGTAAATACGGCCGTAAAGCGCGACTGCCGTAAATACGGCCGTAAAGAGCGACTGTCGTAAAAGGTGCCGTAAAGCGCGACTGCCGTAAATACGGCCGTAAAGCGCGACTGTCGTAAATACGGCCGTAAAGCGCGACTGCTGTAAATACGGCCGTAAAGCGCGACTGCCGTAAATACGGCCGTAAAGCGCGACTGCCGTAAATACGGCCGTAAAGCGCGACTGCCGTAAATACGGCCGTAAAGCGCGACTGTCGTAAATACGGCCGTAAAGCGCGACTGCCGTAAATACGGCCGTAAAGCGCGACTGCCGTAAATACGGCCGTAAAGCGCGACTGTCGTAAATACGGCCGTAAAGCGCGACTGCCGTAAATACGGCCGTAAAGCGCGACTGTCGTAAATACGGCCGTAAAGCGCGACTGTCGTAAATACGGCCGTAAAGCGCGACTGCCGTAAATACGGCCATAAATCGCGACTGCCGTAAATACGGCCGTAAAGCGCGACTGTCGTAAATACGGCCGTAAAGCGCGACTGTCGTAAATACGGCCGTAAAGCGCGACTGTCGTAAATACGGCCGTAAATAGCGACTGTCGTAAATACGGCCGTAAAGCGCGACTGCCGTAAATACGGCCGTAAATCGCGACTGCCGTAAATACGGCCGTAAAGCGCGACTGCCGTAAATACGCCGTAAAGCGCGACTGTCGTAAATACGGCCGTAAAGCGCGACTGTCGTAAATACGGCCGTAAAGCGCGACTGTCGTAAATACGGCCGTAAATAGCGACTGCCGTAAATACGGCCGTAAAGCGCGACTGCCGTAAATACGGCCGTAAAGCGTGACTGTCGTAAATACGGCCGTAAAGCGCGACTGTCGTAAATACGGCCGTAAAGCGCGACTGTCGTAAATACGGCCGTAAAGCGCGACTGCCGTAAATACGGCCGTAAAGCGCGACTGTCGTAAATACGGCCGTAAAGCGCGACTGTCGTAAATACGGCCGTAAAGCGCGACTGCCGTAAATACGGCCGTAAAGCGCGACTGTCGTAAATACGGCCGTAAAGCGCGACTGTCGTAAATACGGCCGTAAAGCGCGACTGCCGTAAATACGGCCGTAAAGCGCGACTGTCGTAAATACGGCCGTAAAGCGCGACTGCCGTAAATACGGCCGTAAAGCGCGACTGCCGTAAATACGGCCGTAAAGCGCGACTGTCGTAAATACGGCCGTAAAGCGCGACTGTCGTAAATACGGCCGTAAAGCGCGACTGTCGTAAATACGGCCGTAAAGCGCGACTGCCGTAAATACGGCCGTAAAGCGCGACTGCCGTAAATACGGCCGTAAATCGCGACTGCCGTAAATACGGCCGTAAAGCGCGACTGTCGTAAATACGGCCGTAAAGCGCGACTGTCGTAAATACGGCCGTAAAGCGCGACTGTCGTAAATACGGCCGTAAATAGCGACTGTCGTAAATACGGCCGTAAAGCGCGACTGCCGTAAATACGGCCGTAAATCGCGACTGCCGTAAATACGGCCGTAAAGCGCGACTGCCGTAAATACGGCCGTAAAGCGCGACTGTCGTAAATACGGCCGTAAAGCGCGACTGTCGTAAATACGGCCGTAAAGCGCGACTGTCGTAAATACGGCCGTAAATAGCGACTGCCGTAAATACGGCCGTAAAGCGCGACTGTCGTAAATACGGCCGTAAAGCGCGACTGCCGTAAATACGGCCGTAAAGCGCGACTGTCGTAAATACGGCCGTAAAGCGCGACTGCCGTAAATACGGCCGTAAAGCGCGACTGCCGTAAATACGGCCGTAAAGCGCGACTGTCGTAAATACGGCCGTAAAGCGCGACTGCCGTAAATACGGCCGTAAAGCGCGACTGTCGTAAATACGGCCGTAAAGCGCGACTGTCGTAAATACGGCCGTAAAGCGCGACTGCCGTAAATACGGCCGTAAAGCGCGACTGTCGTAAATACGGCCGAAAAGCGCGACTGTCGTAAATACGGCCGTAAAGCGCGACTGCCGTAAATACGGCCGTAAAGCGCGACTGTCGTAAATACGGCCGTAAAGCGCGACTGCCGTAAATACGGCCGCAAAGCGCGACTGCCGTAAATACGGCCGTAAAGCGCGACTGTCGTAAATACGGCCGTAAATCGCGACTGTCGTAAATACGGCCGTAAAGCGCGACTGCCGTAAATACGGCCGTAAAGCGCGACTGCCGTAAATACGGCCGTAAAGCGCGACTGCCGTAAATACGGCCGTAAAGCGCGACTGCCGTAAATACGGCCGTAAAGGGCGACTGCCGTAAATACGGCCGTAAAGCGCGACTGCCGTAAATACGGCCGTAAAGCGCGACTGCCGTAAATACGGCCGTAAAGCGCGACTGCCGTAAATACGGCCGTAAATCGCGACTGCCGTAAATACGGCCGTAAAGCGCGACTGCCGTAAATACGGCCGTAAAGCGCGACTGCCGTAAATACGGCCGTAAGGCGCGACTGTCGTAAATACGGCCGTAAAGCGCGACTGCCGTAAATACGGCCGTAAAGCGCGACTGTCGTAAATACGGCCGAAAAGCGCGACTGCCGTAAATACGGCCGTAAAGCGCGACTGCCGTAAATACGGCCGTAAAGCGCGACTGTCGTAAATACGGCCGTAAAGCGCGACTGCCGTAAATACGGCCGTAAAGCGCGACTGCCGTAAATACGGCCGTAAAGCGCGACTGTCGTAAATACGGCCGTAAAGCGCGACTGCCGTAAATACGGCCGGAAAGCGCGACTGCCGTAAATACGGCCGTAAATCGCGACTGCCGTAAATACGGCCGTAAAGCGCGACTGCCGTAAATACGGCCGTAAAGCGCGACTGTCGTAAATACGGCCGTAAAGCGCGACTGCCGTAAATACGGCCGTAAAGCGCGACTGCCGTAAATACGGCCGTAAAGCGCGACTGCCGTAAATACGGCCGTAAAGCGCGACTGTCGTAAATACGGCCGTAAAGCGCGACTGCCGTAAATACGGCCGTAAAGCGCGACTGTCGTAAATACGGCCGTAAAGCGCGACTGCCGTAAATACGGCCGTAAATCGCGACTGCCGTAAATACGGCCGTAAATCGCGACTGTCGTAAATACGGCCGGACAGCGCGACTGTCGTAAATACGGCCGTAAAGCGCGACTGCCGTAAATACGGCCGTAAAGCGCGACTGCCGTAAATACGGCCGTAAAGCGCGACTGTCGTAAATACGGCCTTAAAGCGCGACTGCCGTAAATACGGCCGTAAAGCGCGACTGTCGTAAATACGGCCGTAAAGCGCGACTGTCGTAAATAGTGCCGTAAAGCGCGACTGTCGTAAATACGGCCGTAAAGCGCGACTGCCGTAAATACGGCCGTAAAGCGCGACTGCCGTAAATACGGCCGTAAAGCGCGACTGTCGTAAATACGGCCGTAAATAGCGACTGTCGTAAATACGGCCGTAAATCGCGACTGCCGTAAATACGGCCGTAAGCGCGACTGCCGTAAATACGGCCGTAAAGCGCGACTGCCGTAAATACGGCCGTAAAGCGCGACTGTCGTAAATACGGCCGTAAAGCGCGACTGCCGTAAATACGGCCGTAAAGCGCGACTGCCGTAAATACGGCCGTAAAGCGCGACTGCCGTAAATACGGCCGTAAAGCGCGACTGCCGTAAATACGGCCGTAAAGCGCGACTGCCGTAAATACGGCCGTAAAGCGCGACTGCCGTAAATACGGCCGTAAAGCGCGACTGTCGTAAATACGGCCGTAAAGCGCGACTGCCGTAAATACGGCCGTAAAGCGCGACTGCCGTAAATACGGCCGTAAAGCGCGACTGTCGTAAATACGGCCGTAAAGCGCGACTGTCGTAAATACGGCCGTAAAGCGCGACTGCCGTAAATACGGCCGTAAAGCGCGACTGTCGTAAATACGGCCGAAAAGCGCGACTGTCGTAAATACGGCCGTAAAGCGCGACTGCCGTAAATACGGCCGTAAAGCGCGACTGTCGTAAATACGGCCGTAAAGCGCGACTGTCGTAAATACGGCCGTAAAGCGCGACTGCCGTAAATACGGCCGTAAAGCGCGACTGTCGTAAATACGGCCGTAAAGCGCGACTGCCGTAAATACGGCCGTAAAGCGCGACTGCCGTAAATACGGCCGTAAAGCGCGACTGTCGTAAATACGGCCGTAAATCGCGACTGTCGTAAATACGGCCGTAAAGCGCGACTGCCGTAAATACGGCCGTAAAGCGCGACTGCCGTAAATACGGCCGTAAAGCGCGACTGCCGTAAATACGGCCGTAAAGCGCGACTGCCGTAAATACGGCCGTAAAGCGCGACTGCCGTAAATACGGCGTAAAGGGCGACTGCCGTAAATACGGCCGTAAAGCGCGACTGCCGTAAATACGGCCGTAAAGCGCGACTGCCGTAAATACGGCCGTAAAGCGCGACTGCCGTAAATACGGCCGTAAATCGCGACTGCCGTAAATACGGCCGTAAAGCGCGACTGCCGTAAATACGGCCGTAAAGCGCGACTGCCGTAAATACGGCCGTAAGGCGCGACTGTCGTAAATACGGCAGTAAAGCGCGACTGCCGTAAATACGGCCGTAAAGCGCGACTGTCGTAAATACGGCCGAAAAGCGCGACTGCCGTAAATACGGCCGTAAAGCGCGACTGCCGTAAATACGGCCGTAAAGCGCGACTGTCGTAAATACGGCCGTAAAGCGCGACTGCCGTAAATACGGCCGTAAAGCGCGACTGCCGTAAATACGGCCGTAAAGCGCGACTGTCGTAAATACGGCCGTAAAGCGCGACTGCCGTAAATACGGCCGGAAAGCGCGACTGCCGTAAATACGGCCGTAAATCGCGACTGCCGTAAATACGGCCGTAAAGCGCGACTGCCGTAAATACGGCCGTAAAGCGCGACTGTCGTAAATACGGCCGTAAAGCGCGACTGCCGTAAATACGGCCGTAAAGCGCGACTGCCGTAAATACGGCCGTAAAGCGCGACTGCCGTAAATACGGCCGTAAAGCGCGACTGTCGTAAATACGGCCGTAAAGCGCGACTGCCGTAAATACGGCCGTAAAGCGCGACTGTCGTAAATACGGCCGTAAAGCGCGACTGCCGTAAATACGGCCGTAAATCGCGACTGCCGTAAATACGGCCGTAAATCGCGACTGTCGTAAATACGGCCGGACATCGCGACTGTCGTAAATACGGCCGTAAAGCGCGACTGTCGTAAATACGGCCGTAAAGCGCGACTGCCGTAAATACGGCCGTAAAGCGCGACTGTCGTAAATACGGCCTTAAAGCGCGACTGCCGTAAATACGGCCGTAAAGCGCGACTGTCGTAAATACGGCCGTAAAGCGCGACTGTCGTAAATAGTGCCGTAAAGCGCGACTGTCGTAAATACGGCCGTAAAGCGCGACTGCCGTAAATACGGCCGTAAAGCGCGACTGCCGTAAATACGGCCGTAAAGCGCGACTGTCGTAAATACGGCCGTAAATAGCGACTGTCGTAAATACGGCCGTAAATCGCGACTGCCGTAAATACGGCCGTAAAGCGCGACTGCCGTAAATACGGCCGTAAAGCGCGACTGCCGTAAATACGGCCGTAAAGCGCGACTGCCGTAAATACGGCCGTAAAGCGCGACTGCCGTAAATACGGCCGTAAAGCGCGACTGCCGTAAATACGGCCGTAAAGCGCGACTGCCGTAAATACGGCCGTAAAGCGCGACTGCCGTAAATACGGCCGTAAAGCGCGACTGCCGTAAATACGGCCGTAAAGCGCGACTGCCGTAAATACGGCCGTAAAGCGCGACTGCCGTAAATACGGCCGTAAAGCGCGACTGTCGTAAATACGGCCGTAAAGCGCGACTGCCGTAAATACGGCCGTAAAGCGCGACTGCCGTAAATACGGCCGTAAAGCGCGACTGTCGTAAATACGGCCGTAAAGCGCGACTGTCGTAAATACGGCCGTAAAGCGCGACTGCCGTAAATACGGCCGTAAAGCGCGACTGTCGTAAATACGGCCGTAAAGCGCGACTGTCGTAAATACGGCCGTAAAGCGCGACTGCCGTAAATACGGCCGTAAAGCGCGACTGTCGTAAATACGGCCGTAAAGCGCGACTGCCGTAAATACGGCCGTAAAGCGCGACTGCCGTAAATACGGCCGTAAAGCGCGACTGTCGTAAATACGGCCGTAAAGCGCGACTGTCGTAAATACGGCCGTAAAGCGCGACTGCCGTAAATACGGCCGTAAGGCGCGACTGCCGTAAATACGGCCGTAAAGCGCGACTGCCGTAAATACGGCCGTAAAGCGCGACTGCCGTAAATACGGCCGTAAAGCGCGACTGCCGTAAATACGGCCGTAAAGGGCGACTGCCGTAAATACGGCCGTAAAGCGCGACTGCCGTAAATACGGCCGTAAAGCGCGACTGCCGTAAATACGGCCGTAAAGCGCGACTGCCGTAAATACGGCCGTAAAGCGCGACTGCCGTAAATACGGCCGTAAATCGCGACTGTCGTAAATACGGCCGTAAAGCGCGACTGCCGTAAATACGGCCGTAAAGCGCGACTGCCGTAAATACGGCCGTAAGGCGTGACTGTCGTAAATACGGCCGTAAATCGCGACTGCCGTAAATACGGCCGTAAGGCGCGACTGTCGTAAATACGGCCGTAAAGCGCGACTGCCGTAAATACGGCCGTAAAGCGCGACTGTCGTAAATACGGCCGAAAAGCGCGACTGCCGTAAATACGGCCGTAAAGCGCGACTGCCGTAAATACGGCCGTAAAGCGCGACTGTCGTAAATACGGCCGTAAAGCGCGACTGCCGTAAATACGGCCGTAAAGCGCGACTGCCGTAAATACGGCCGTAAAGCGCGACTGTCGTAAATACGGCCGTAAAGCGCGACTGCCGTAAATACGGCCGGAAAGCGCGACTGCCGTAAATACGGCCGTAAATCGCGACTGCCGTAAATACGGCCGTAAAGCGCGACTGCCGTAAATACGGCCGTAAAGCGCGACTGTCGTAAATACGGCCGTAAAGCGCGACTGCCGTAAATACGGCCGTAAAGCGCGACTGCCGTAAATACGGCCGTAAAGCGCGACTGCCGTAAATACGGCCGTAAAGCGCGACTGTCGTAAATACGGCCGTAAAGCGCGACTGCCGTAAATACGGCCGTAAAGCGCGACTGCCGTAAATACGGCCGTAAAGCGCGACTGCCGTAAATACGGCCGTAAATCGCGACTGCCGTAAATACGGCCGTAAATCGCGACTGTCGTAAATACGGCCGGACAGCGCGACTGTCGTAAATACGGCCGTAAAGCGCGACTGTCGTAAATACGGCCGTAAAGCGCGACTGCCGTAAATACGGCCGTAAAGCGCGACTGTCGTAAATACGGCCTTAAAGCGCGACTGCCGTAAATACGGCCGTAAAGCGCGACTGTCGTAAATACGGCCGTAAAGCGCGACTGTCGTAAATAGTGCCGTAAAGCGCGACTGTCGTAAATACGGCCGTAAAGCGCGACTGCCGTAAATACGGCCGTAAAGCGCGACTGCCGTAAATACGGCCGTAAAGCGCGACTGTCGTAAATACGGCCGTAAAGCGCGACTGTCGTAAATACGGCCGTAAAGCGCGACTGTCGTAAATACTGCCGTAAAGCGCGACTGCCGTAAATACGGCCGTAAAGCGCGACTGTCGTAAATACGGCCGTAAAGCGCGACTGCCGTAAATACGGCCGTAAAGCGCGACTGTCGTAAATACGGCCGTAAAGCGCGACTGCCGTAAATACGGCCGTAAAGCGCGACTGCCGTAAATACGGCCGTAAAGCGCGACTGTCGTAAATACGGCCGTAAAGCGCGACTGCCGTAAATACGGCCGTAAAGCGCGACTGCCGTAAATACGGCCGGAAAGCGCGACTGTCGTAAATACGGCCGTAAAGCGCGACTGCCGTAAATACGGCCGTAAATCGCGACTGTCGTAAATACGGCGGTAAATCGCGACTGTCGTAAATACGGCCGTAAAGCGCGACTGTCGTAAATACGGCCGTAAAGCGCGACTGCCGTAAATACGGCCGTAAAGCGCGACTGTCGTAAATACGGCCGTAAAGCGCGACTGCCGTAAATACGGCCGTAAAGCGCGACTGTCGTAAATACGGCCGTAAATCGCGACTGCCGTAAATACGGCCGTAAAGCGCGACTGTCGTAAATACGGCCGTAAAGCGCGACTGCCGTAAATACGGCCGTAAATCGCGACTGCCGTAAATACGGCCGTAAATCGCGACTGTCGTAAATACGGCCGTAAAGCGCGACTGTCGTAAATACGGCCGTAAAGCGCGACTGTCGTAAATACGGCCGTAAGCGCGACTGCCGTAAATACGGCCGTAAAGCGCGACTGTCGTAAATACGGCCTTAAAGCGCGACTGCCGTAAATACGGCCGTAAAGCGCGACTGTCGTAAATACGGCCGTAAAGCGCGACTGTCGTAAATAGTGCCGTAAAGCGCGACTGTCGTAAATACGGCCGTAAAGCGCGACTGCCGTAAATACGGCCGTAAAGCGCGACTGCCGTAAATACGGCCGTAAAGCGCGACTGTCGTAAATACGGCCGTAAAGCGCGACTGTCGTAAATACGGCCGTAAAGCGCGACTGTCGTAAATACTGCCGTAAAGCGCGACTGCCGTAAATACGGCCGTAAAGCGCGACTGTCGTAAATACGGCCGTAAAGCGCGACTGCCGTAAATACGGCCGTAAAGCGCGACTGTCGTAAATACGGCCGTAAAGCGCGACTGCCGTAAATACGGCCGTAAAGCGCGACTGCCGTAAATACGGCCGTAAAGCGCGACTGTCGTAAATACGGCCGTAAAGCGCGACTGCCGTAAATACGGCCGTAAAGCGCGACTGCCGTAAATACGGCCGTAAAGCGCGACTGTCGTAAATACGGCCGTAAAGCGCGACTGCCGTAAATACGGCCGTAAATCGCGACTGTCGTAAATACGGCGGTAAATCGCGACTGTCGTAAATACGGCCGTAAAGCGCGACTGTCGTAAATACGGCCGTAAAGCGCGACTGCCGTAAATACGGCCGTAAAGCGCGACTGTCGTAAATACGGCCGTAAAGCGCGACTGCCGTAAATACGGCCGTAAAGCGCGACTGTCGTAAATACGGCCGTAAATCGCGACTGCCGTAAATACGGCCGTAAAGCGCGACTGTCGTAAATACGGCCGTAGAGCGCGACTGTCGTAAATACGGCCGTAAAGCGCGACTGTCGTAAATACGGCCGTAAAGCGCGACTGCCGTAAATACGGCCGTAAAGCGCGACTGCCGTAAATACGGCCGTAAATAGCGACTGTCGTAAATACGGCCGTAAAGCGCGACTGTCGTAAATACTGCCGTAAAGCGCGACTGTCGTAAATACGGCCGTAAAGCGCGACTGTCGTAAATAGTGCCGTAAAGCGCGACTGTCGTAAATACGGCCGTAAAGCGCGACTGCCGTAAATACGGCCGTAAAGCGCGACTGCCGTAATACGGCCGTAAAGCGCGACTGTCGTAAATACGGCCGTAAATAGCGACTGTCGTAAATACGGCCGTAAAGCGCGACTGTCGTAAATACTGCCGTAAAGCGCGACTGCCGTAAATACGGCCGTAAAGCGCGACTGTCGTAAATACGGCCGTAAATCGCGACTGTCGTAAATACGGCCGTAAAGCGCGACTGCCGTAAATACGGCCGTAAAGCGCGACTGCCGTAAATACGGCCGTAAAGCGCGACTGCCGTAAATACGGCCGTAAAGCGCGACTGCCGTAAATACGGCCGTAAAGCGCGACTGTCGTAAATACGGCCGTAAAGCGCGACTGCCGTAAATACGGCCGTAAAGCGCGACTGCCGTAAATACGGCCGTAAAGCGCGACTGCCGTAAATACGGCCGTAAAGCGCGACTGTCGTAAATACGGCCGTAAAGCGCGACTGTCGTAAATACGGCCGTAAATCGCGACTGTCGTAAATACGGCCGTAAAGCGCGACTGCCGTAAATACGGCCGTAAAGCGCGACTGCCGTAAATACGGCCGTAAGGCGCGACTGTCGTAAATACGGCCGTAAATCGCGACTGTCGTAAATACGGCCGTAAAGCGCGACTGTCGTAAATACGGCCGTAAAGCGCGACTGCCGTAAATACGGCCGTAAAGCGCGACTGTCGTAAATACGGCCGTAAAGCGCGACTGTCGTAAATACGGCCGTAAAGCGCGACTGCCGTAAATACGGCCGTAAAGCGCGACTGTCGTAAATACGGCCGTAAAGCGCGACTGCCGTAAATACGGCCGTAAAGCGCGACTGTCGTAAATACGGCCGTAAATCGCGACTGCCGTAAATACGGCCGTAAAGCGCGACTGTCGTAAATACGGCCGTAGAGCGCGACTGTCGTAAATACGGCCGTAAAGCGCGACTGTCGTAAATACGGCCGTAAAGCGCGACTGTCGTAAATACGGCCGTAAAGCGCGACTGCCGTAAATACGGCCGTAAAGCGCGACTGCCGTAAATACGGCCGAAAAGCGCGACTGCCGTAAATACGGCCGTAAAGCGCGACTGCCGTAAATACGGCCGTAAAGCGCGACTGTCGTAAATACGGCCGTAAAGCGCGACTGCCGTAAATACGGCCGTAAAGTGCGACTGCCGTAAATACGGCCGAAAAGCGCGACTGCCGTAAATACGGCCGTAAAGCGCGACTGCCGTAAATACGGCCGTAAAGCGCGACTGTCGTAAATACGGCCGTAAAGCGCGACTGCCGTAAATACGGCCGTAAAGCGCGACTGCCGTAAATACGGCCGTAAAGCGCGACTGTCGTAAATACGGCCGTAAAGCGCGACTGCCGTAAATACGGCCGTAAAGCGCGACTGCCGTAAATACGGCCGTAAAGCGCGACTGTCGTAAATACGGCCGTAAAGCGCGACTGTCGTAAATACGGCCGTAAAGCGCGACTGTCGTAAATACGGCCGTAAAGCGCGACTGCCGTAAATACGGCCGTAAAGCGCGACTGCCGTAAATACGGCCGTAAAGCGCGACTGTCGTAAATACGGCCGTAAAGCGCGACTGTCGTAAATACGGCCGTAAAGCGCGACTGCCGTAAATACGGCCGTAAGGCGCGACTGCCGTAAATACGGCCGTAAAGCGCGACTGCCGTAAATACGGCCGTAAAGCGCGACTGCCGTAAATACGGCCGTAAAGCGCGACTGCCGTAAATACGCCTGTAAAGGGCGACTGCCGTAAATACGGCCGTAAAGCGCGACTGCCGTAAATACGGCCGTAAAGCGCGACTGCCGTAAATACGGCCGTAAAGCGCGACTGCCGTAAATACGGCCGTAAAGCGCGACTGCCGTAAATACGGCCGTAAATCGCGACTGTCGTAAATACGGCCGTAAAGCGCGACTGCCGTAAATACGGCCGTAAAGCGCGACTGCCGTAAATACGGCCGTAAGGCGTGACTGTCGTAAATACGGCCGTAAATCGCGACTGCCGTAAATACGGCCGTAAGGCGCGACTGTCGTAAATACGGCCGTAAAGCGCGACTGCCGTAAATACGGCCGTAAAGCGCGACTGTCGTAAATACGGCGAAAAGCGCGACTGCCGTAAATACGGCCGTAAAGCGCGACTGCCGTAAATACGGCCGTAAAGCGCGACTGTCGTAAATACGGCCGTAAAGCGCGACTGCCGTAAATACGGCCGTAAAGCGCGACTGCCGTAAATACGGCCGTAAAGCGCGACTGTCGTAAATACGGCCGTAAAGCGCGACTGCCGTAAATACGGCCGGAAAGCGCGACTGCCGTAAATACGGCCGTAAATCGCGACTGCCGTAAATACGGCCGTAAAGCGCGACTGCCGTAAATACGGCCGTAAAGCGCGACTGTCGTAAATACGGCCGTAAAGCGCGACTGCCGTAAATACGGCCGTAAAGCGCGACTGCCGTAAATACGGCCGTAAAGCGCGACTGCCGTAAATACGGCCGTAAAGCGCGACTGTCGTAAATACGGCCGTAAAGCGCGACTGCCGTAAATACGGCCGTAAAGCGCGACTGCCGTAAATACGGCCGTAAAGCGCGACTGCCGTAAATACGGCCGTAAAGCGCGACTGTCGTAAATACGGCCTTAAAGCGCGACTGCCGTAAATACGGCCGTAAAGCGCGACTGTCGTAAATACGGCCGTAAAGCGCGACTGTCGTAAATAGTGCCGTAAAGCGCGACTGTCGTAAATACGGCCGTAAAGCGCGACTGCCGTAAATACGGCCGTAAAGCGCGACTGCCGTAAATACGGCCGTAAAGCGCGACTGTCGTAAATACGGCCGTAAAGCGCGACTGTCGTAAATACGGCCGTAAAGCGCGACTGTCGTAAATACGGCCGTAAAGCGCGACTGCCGTAAATACGGCCGTAAAGCGCGACTGTCGTAAATACGGCCGTAAAGCGCGACTGCCGTAAATACGGCCGTAAAGCGCGACTGTCGTAAATACGGCCGTAAATCGCGACTGTCGTAAATACGGCCTTAAAGCGCGACTGCCGTAAATACGGCCGTAAAGCGCGACTGTCGTAAATACGGCCGTAAAGCGCGACTGTCGTAAATAGTGCCGTAAAGCGCGACTGTCGTAAATACGGCCGTAAAGCGCGACTGCCGTAAATACGGCCGTAAAGCGCGACTGCCGTAAATACGGCCGTAAAGCGCGACTGTCGTAAATACGGCCGTAAAGCGCGACTGTCGTAAATACGGCCGTAAAGCGCGACTGTCGTAAATACTGCCGTAAAGCGCGACTGCCGTAAATACGGCCGTAAAGCGCGACTGTCGTAAATACGGCCGTAAAGCGCGACTGCCGTAAATACGGCCGTAAAGCGCGACTGTCGTAAATACGGCCGTAAAGCGCGACTGCCGTAAATACGGCCGTAAAGCGCGACTGCCGTAAATACGGCCGTAAAGCGCGACTGTCGTAAATACGGCCGTAAAGCGCGACTGCCGTAAATACGGCCGTAAAGCGCGACTGCCGTAAATACGGCCGTAAAGCGCGACTGTCGTAAATACGGCCGTAAAGCGCGACTGCCGTAAATACGGCCGTAAATCGCGACTGTCGTAAATACGGCGGTAAATCGCGACTGTCGTAAATACGGCCGTAAAGCGCGACTGTCGTAAATACGGCCGTAAAGCGCGACTGCCGTAAATACGGCCGTAAAGCGCGACTGTCGTAAATACGGCCGTAAAGCGCGACTGCCGTAAATACGGCCGTAAAGCGCGACTGTCGTAAATACGGCCGTAAATCGCGACTGCCGTAAATACGGCCGTAAAGCGCGACTGTCGTAAATACGGCCGTAGAGCGCGACTGTCGTAAATACGGCCGTAAAGCGCGACTGTCGTAAATACGGCCGTAAAGCGCGACTGCCGTAAATACGGCCGTAAAGCGCGACTGTCGTAAATACGGCCGTAAATAGCGACTGTCGTAAATACGGCCGTAAAGCGCGACTGTCGTAAATACTGCCGTAAAGCGCGACTGTCGTAAATACGGCCGTAAAGCGCGACTGTCGTAAATAGTGCCGTAAAGCGCGACTGTCGTAAATACGGCCGTAAAGCGCGACTGCCGTAAATACGGCCGTAAAGCGCGACTGCCGTAAATACGGCCGTAAAGCGCGACTGTCGTAAATACGGCCGTAAATAGCGACTGTCGTAAATACGGCCGTAAAGCGCGACTGTCGTAAATACTGCCGTAAAGCGCGACTGCCGTAAATACGGCCGTAAAGCGCGACTGTCGTAAATACGGCCGTAAATCGCGACTGTCGTAAATACGGCCGTAAAGCGCGACTGCCGTAAATACGGCCGTAAAGCGCGACTGCCGTAAATACGGCCGTAAAGCGCGACTGCCGTAAATACGGCCGTAAAGCGCGACTGCCGTAAATACGGCCGTAAAGCGCGACTGCCGTAAATACGGCCGTAAAGCGCGACTGTCGTAAATACGGCCGTAAAGCGCGACTGCCGTAAATACGGCCGTAAAGCGCGACTGCCGTAAATACGGCCGTAAAGCGCGACTGCCGTAAATACGGCCGTAAAGCGCGACTGTCGTAAATACGGCCGTAAAGCGCGACTGTCGTAAATACGGCCGTAATCGCGACTGTCGTAAATACGGCCGTAAAGCGCGACTGCCGTAAATACGGCCGTAAAGCGCGACTGCCGTAAATACGGCCGTAAGGCGCGACTGTCGTAAATACGGCCGTAAATCGCGACTGTCGTAAATACGGCCGTAAAGCGCGACTGTCGTAAATACGGCCGTAAAGCGCGACTGCCGTAAATACGGCCGTAAAGCGCGACTGTCGTAAATACGGCCGTAAAGCGCGACTGTCGTAAATACGGCCGTAAAGCGCGACTGCCGTAAATACGGCCGTAAAGCGCGACTGTCGTAAATACGGCCGTAAAGCGCGACTGCCGTAAATACGGCCGTAAAGCGCGACTGTCGTAAATACGGCCGTAAATCGTGACTGCCGTAAATACGGCCGTAAAGCGCGACTGTCGTAAATACGGCCGTAGAGCGCGACTGTCGTAAATACGGCCGTAAAGCGCGACTGTCGTAAATACGGCCGTAAAGCGCGACTGTCGTAAATACGGCCGTAAGCGCGACTGCCGTAAATACGGCCGTAAAGCGCGACTGCCGTAAATACGGCCGAAAAGCGCGACTGCCGTAAATACGGCCGTAAAGCGCGACTGCCGTAAATACGGCCGTAAAGCGCGACTGTCGTAAATACGGCCGTAAAGCGCGACTGCCGTAAATACGGCCGTAAAGTGCGACTGCCGTAAATACGGCCGAAAAGCGCGACTGCCGTAAATACGGCCGTAAAGCGCGACTGCCGTAAATACGGCCGTAAAGCGCGACTGTCGTAAATACGGCCGTAAAGCGCGACTGCCGTAAATACGGCCGTAAAGCGCGACTGCCGTAAATACGGCCGTAAGCGCGACTGTCGTAAATACGGCCGTAAAGCGCGACTGCCGTAAATACGGCCGTAAAGCGCGACTGCCGTAAATACGGCCGTAAAGCGCGACTGTCGTAAATACGGCCGTAAAGCGCGACTGTCGTAACTACGGCCGTAAAGCGCGACTGCCGTAAATACGGCCGTAAAGCGCGACTGTCGTAAATACGGCCGTAAAGCGCGACTGCCGTAAATACGGCCGTAAATCGCGACTGTCGTAAATACGGCGGTAAATCGCGACTGTCGTAAATACGGCCGTAAAGCGCGACTGTCGTAAATACGGCCGTAAAGCGCGACTGCCGTAAATACGGCCGTAAAGCGCGACTGTCGTAAATACGGCCGTAAAGCGCGACTGCCGTAAATACGGCCGTAAAGCGCGACTGTCGTAAATACGGCCGTAAATCGCGACTGCCGTAAATACGGCCGTAAAGCGCGACTGTCGTAAATACGGCCGTAGAGCGCGACTGTCGTAAATACGGCCGTAAAGCGCGACTGTCGTAAATACGGCCGTAAAGCGCGACTGCCGTAAATACGGCCGTAAAGCGCGACTGTCGTAAATACGGCCGTAAATAGCGACTGTCGTAAATACGGCCGTAAAGCGCGACTGTCGTAAATACTGCCGTAAAGCGCGACTGTCGTAAATACGGCCGTAAAGCGCGACTGTCGTAAATAGTGCCGTAAAGCGCGACTGTCGTAAATACGGCCGTAAAGCGCGACTGCCGTAAATACGGCCGTAAAGCGCGACTGCCGTAAATACGGCCGTAAAGCGCGACTGTCGTAAATACGGCCGTAAATAGCGACTGTCGTAAATACGGCCGTAAAGCGCGACTGTCGTAAATACTGCCGTAAAGCGCGACTGCCGTAAATACGGCCGTAAAGCGCGACTGTCGTAAATACGGCCGTAAATCGCGACTGTCGTAAATACGGCCGTAAAGCGCGACTGCCGTAAATACGGCCGTAAAGCGCGACTGCCGTAAATACGGCCGTAAAGCGCGACTGCCGTAAATACGGCCGTAAAGCGCGACTGCCGTAAATACGGCCGTAAAGCGCGACTGCCGTAAATACGGCCGTAAAGCGCGACTGTCGTAAATACGGCCGTAAAGCGCGACTGCCGTAAATACGGCCGTAAAGCGCGACTGCCGTAAATACGGCCGTAAAGCGCGACTGCCGTAAATACGGCCGTAAAGCGCGACTGCCGTAAATACGGCCGTAAAGCGCGACTGTCGTAAATACGGCCGTAAATCGCGACTGTCGTAAATACGGCCGTAAAGCGCGACTGCCGTAAATACGGCCGTAAAGCGCGACTGCCGTAAATACGGCCGTAAGGCGCGACTGTCGTAAATACGGCCGTAAATCGCGACTGTCGTAAATACGGCCGTAAAGCGCGACTGTCGTAAATACGGCCGTAAAGCGCGACTGCCGTAAATACGGCCGTAAAGCGCGACTGTCGTAAATACGGCCGTAAAGCGCGACTGTCGTAAATACGGCCGTAAAGCGCGACTGCCGTAAATACGGCCGTAAAGCGCGACTGTCGTAAATACGGCCGTAAAGCGCGACTGCCGTAAATACGGCCGTAAAGCGCGACTGTCGTAAATACGGCCGTAAATCGCGACTGCCGTAAATACGGCCGTAAAGCGCGACTGTCGTAAATACGGCCGTAGAGCGCGACTGTCGTAAATACGGCCGTAAAGCGCGACTGTCGTAAATACGGCCGTAAAGCGCGACTGTCGTAAATACGGCCGTAAAGCGCGACTGCCGTAAATACGGCCGTAAAGCGCGACTGCCGTAAATACGGCCGAAAAGCGCGACTGCCGTAAATACGGCCGTAAAGCGCGACTGCGTAAATACGGCCGTAAAGCGCGACTGTCGTAAATACGGCCGTAAAGCGCGACTGCCGTAATACGGCCGTAAAGCGCGACTGCCGTAAATACGGCCGAAAAGCGCGACTGCCGTAAATACGGCCGTAAAGCGCGACTGCCGTAAATACGGCCGTAAAGCGCGACTGTCGTAAATACGGCCGTAAAGCGCGACTGCCGTAAATACGGCCGTAAAGCGCGACTGCCGTAAATACGGCCGTAAAGCGCGACTGTCGTAAATACGGCCGTAAAGCGCGACTGCCGTAAATACGGCCGTAAAGCGCGACTGCCGTAAATACGGCCGTAAAGCGCGACTGTCGTAAATACGGCCGTAAAGCGCGACTGTCGTAACTACGGCCGTAAAGCGCGACTGCCGTAAATACGGCCGTAAAGCGCGACTGTCGTAAATACGGCCGAAAAGCGCGACTGTCGTAAATACGGCCGTAAAGCGCGACTGCCGTAAATACGGCCGTAAAGCGCGACTGTCGTAAATACGGCCGTAAAGCGCGACTGTCGTAAATACGGCCGTAAAGCGCGACTGCCGTAAATACGGCCGTAAAGCGCGACTGTCGTAAATACGGCCGTAAATCGCGACTGTCGTAAATACGGCCGTAAAGCGCGACTGCCGTAAATACGGCCGTAAAGCGCGACTGCCGTAAATACGGCCGTAAAGCGCGACTGCCGTAAATACGGCCGTAAAGCGCGACTGCCGTAAATACGGCCGTAAAGCGCGACTGTCGTAAATACGGCCGTAAAGCGCGACTGCCGTAAATACGGCCGTAAAGGGCGACTGCCGTAAATACGGCCGTAAAGCGCGACTGCCGTAAATACGGCCGTAAAGCGCGACTGCCGTAAATACGGCCGTAAAGCGCGACTGCCGTAAATACGGCCGTAAATCGCGACTGTCGTAAATACGGCCGTAAAGCGCGACTGCCGTAAATACGGCCGTAAAGCGCGACTGCCGTAAATACGGCCGTAAGGCGTGACTGTCGTAAATACGGCCGTAAATCGCGACTGCCGTAAATACGGCCGTAAGGCGCGACTGTCGTAAATACGGCCGTAAAGCGCGACTGCCGTAAATACGGCCGTAAAGCGCGACTGTCGTAAATACGGCCGAAAAGCGCGACTGCCGTAAATACGGCCGTAAAGCGCGACTGCCGTAAATACGGCCGTAAAGCGCGACTGTCGTAAATACGGCCGTAAAGCGCGACTGCCGTAAATACGGCCGTAAAGCGCGACTGCCGTAAATACGGCCGTAAAGCGCGACTGCCGTAAATACGGCCGTAAAGCGCGACTGCCGTAAATACGGCCGGAAAGCGCGACTGCCGTAAATACGGCCGTAAATCGCGACTGCCGTAAATACGGCCGTAAAGCGCGACTGTCGTAAATACGGCCGTAAAGCGCGACTGCCGTAAATACGGCCGTAAAGCGCGACTGCCGTAAATACGGCCGTAAAGCGCGACTGTCGTAAATACGGCCGTAAAGCGCGACTGCCGTAAATACGGCCGTAAAGCGCGACTGTCGTAAATACGGCCGTAAAGCGCGACTGCCGTAAATACGGCCGTAAATCGCGACTGCCGTAAATACGGCCGTAAATCGCGACTGTCGTAAATACGGCCGGACAGCGCGACTGTCGTAAATACGGCCGTAAAGCGCGACTGTCGTAAATACGGCCGTAAAGCGCGACTGCCGTAAATACGGCCGTAAAGCGCGACTGTCGTAAATACGGCCGTAAAGCGCGACTGCCGTAAATACGGCCGTAAAGCGCGACTGTCGTAAATACGGCCGTAAAGCGCGACTGTCGTAAATAGTGCCGTAAAGCGCGACTGTCGTAAATACGGCCGTAAAGCGCGACTGCCGTAAATACGGCCGTAAAGCGCGACTGCCGTAAATACGGCCGTAAAGCGCGACTGTCGTAAATACGGCCGTAAATAGCGACTGTCGTAAATACGGCCGTAAAGCGCGACTGTCGTAAATACTGCCGTAAAGCGCGACTGCCGTAAATACGGCCGTAAAGCGCGACTGTCGTAAATACGGCCGTAAAGCGCGACTGCCGTAAATACGGCCGTAAAGCGCGACTGCCGTAAATACGGCCGTAAAGCGCGACTGCCGTAAATACGGCCGTAAAGCGCGACTGCCGTAAATACGGCCGTAAAGCGCGACTGCCGTAAATACGGCCGTAAAGCGCGACTGCCGTAAATACGGCCGTAAAGCGCGACTGTCGTAAATACGGCCGTAAAGCGCGACTGCCGTAAATACGGCCGTAAAGCGCGACTGCCGTAAATACGGCCGTAAAGCGCGACTGCCGTAAATACGGCCGTAAAGCGCGACTGTCGTAAATACGGCCGTAAAGCGCGACTGCCGTAAATACGGCCGTAAAGCGCGACTGCCGTAAATACGGCCGTAAAGCGCGACTGTCGTAAATACGGCCGTAAAGCGCGACTGCCGTAAATACGGCCGTAAATCGCGACTGTCGTAAATACGGCGGTAAATCGCGACTGTCGTAAATACGGCCGTAAAGCGCGACTGTCGTAAATACGGCCGTAAAGCGCGACTGCCGTAAATACGGCCGTAAAGCGCGACTGCCGTAAATACGGCCGTAAAGCGCGACTGCCGTAAATACGGCCGTAAAGCGCGACTGTCGTAAATACGGCCGTAAATCGCGACTGCCGTAAATACGGCCGTAAAGCGCGACTGTCGTAAATACGGCCGTAGAGCGCGACTGTCGTAAATACGGCCGTAAAGCGCGACTGTCGTAAATACGGCCGTAAAGCGCGACTGCCGTAAATACGGCCGTAAAGCGCGACTGTCGTAAATACGGCCGTAAATAGCGACTGTCGTAAATACGGCCGTAAAGCGCGACTGTCGTAAATACTGCCGTAAAGCGCGACTGTCGTAAATACGGCCGTAAAGCGCGACTGTCGTAAATAGTGCCGTAAAGCGCGACTGTCGTAAATACGGCCGTAAAGCGCGACTGCCGTAAATACGGCCGTAAAGCGCGACTGCCGTAAATACGGCCGTAAAGCGCGACTGTCGTAAATACGGCCGTAAATAGCGACTGTCGTAAATACGGCCGTAAAGCGCGACTGTCGTAAATACTGCCGTAAAGCGCGACTGCCGTAAATACGGCCGTAAAGCGCGACTGTCGTAAATACGGCCGTAAATCGCGACTGTCGTAAATACGGCCGTAAAGCGCGACTGCCGTAAATACGGCCGTAAAGCGCGACTGCCGTAAATACGGCCGTAAAGCGCGACTGCCGTAAATACGGCCGTAAAGCGCGACTGCCGTAAATACGGCCGTAAAGCGCGACTGCCGTAAATACGGCCGTAAAGCGCGACTGTCGTAAATACGGCCGTAAAGCGCGACTGCCGTAAATACGGCCGTAAAGCGCGACTGCCGTAAATACGGCCGTAAAGCGCGACTGCCGTAAATACGGCCGTAAAGCGCGACTGCCGTAAATACGGCCGTAAAGCGCGACTGTCGTAAATACGGCCGTAAAGCGCGACTGCCGTAAATACGGCCGTAAAGTGCGACTGCCGTAAATACGGCCGAAAAGCGCGACTGCCGTAAATACGGCCGTAAGGCGCGACTGTCGTAAATACGGCCGTAAATCGCGACTGTCGTTAATACGGCCGTAAAGCGCGACTGTCGTAAATACGGCCGTAAAGCGCGACTGCCGTAAATACGGCCGTAAAGCGCGACTGTCGTAAATACGGCCGTAAAGCGCGACTGTCGTAAATACGGCCGTAAAGCGCGACTGCCGTAAATACGGCCGTAAAGCGCGACTGTCGTAAATACGGCCGTAAAGCGCGACTGCCGTAAATACGGCCGTAAAGCGCGACTGTCGTAAATACGGCCGTAAATCGCGACTGCCGTAAATACGGCCGTAAAGCGCGACTGTCGTAAATACGGCCGTAGAGCGCGACTGTCGTAAATACGGCCGTAAAGCGCGACTGTCGTAAATACGGCCGTAAATCGCGACTGTCGTAAATACGGCCGTAAAGCGCGACTGCCGTAAATACGGCCGTAAAGCGCGACTGCCGTAAATACGGCCGTAAGGCGTGACTGTCGTAAATACGGCCGTAAATCGCGACTGCCGTAAATACGGCCGTAAGGCGCGACTGTCGTAAATACGGCCGTAAAGCGCGACTGCCGTAAATACGGCCGTAAAGCGCGACTGTCGTAAATACGGCCGAAAAGCGCGACTGCCGTAAATACGGCCGTAAAGCGCGACTGCCGTAAATACGGCCGTAAAGCGCGACTGTCGTAAATACGGCCGTAAAGCGCGACTGCCGTAAATACGGCCGTAAAGCGCGACTGCCGTAAATACGGCCGTAAAGCGCGACTGTCGTAAATACGGCCGTAAAGCGCGACTGCCGTAAATACGGCCGGAAAGCGCGACTGCCGTAAGTACGGCCGTAAATCGCGACTGCCTTAAATACGGCCTAAAGCGCGACTGCCGTAAATACGGCCGTAAAGCGCGACTGTCGTAAATACGGCCGTAAAGCGCGACTGCCGTAAATACGGCCGTAAAGCGCGACTGCCGTAAATACGGCCGTAAAGCGCGACTGCCGTAAATACGGCCGTAAAGCGCGACTGTCGTAAATACGGCCGTAAAGCGCGACTGCCGTAAATACGGCCGTAAATCGCGACTGTCGTAAATACGGCCGTAAAGCGCGACTGCCGTAAATACGGCCGTAAATCGCGACTGCCGTAAATACGGCCGTAAATCGCGACTGTCGTAAATACGGCCGGACAGCGCGACTGTCGTAAATACGGCCGTAAAGCGCGACTGTCGTAAATACGGCCGTAAAGCGCGACTGCCGTAAATACGGCCGTAAAGCGCGACTGTCGTAAATACGGCCGTAAAGCGCGACTGCCGTAAATACGGCCGTAAAGCGCGACTGTCGTAAATACGGCCGTAAAGCGCGACTGTCGTAAATAGTGCCGTAAAGCGCGACTGTCGTAAATACGGCCGTAAAGCGCGACTGCCGTAAATACGGCCGTAAAGCGCGACTGCCGTAAATACGGCCGTAAAGCGCGACTGTCGTAAATACGGCCGTAAATAGCGACTGTCGTAAATACGGCCGTAAAGCGCGACTGTCGTAAATACTGCCGTAAAGCGCGACTGCCGTAAATACGGCCGTAAAGCGCGACTGTCGTAAATACGGCCGTAAAGCGCGACTGCCGTAAATACGGCCGTAAAGCGCGACTGTCGTAAATACGGCCGTAAAGCGCGACTGCCGTAAATACGGCCGTAAAGCGCGACTGCCGTAAATACGGCCGTAAAGCGCGACTGTCGTAAATACGGCCGTAAAGCGCGACTGCCGTAAATACGGCCGTAAAGCGCGACTGCCGTAAATACGGCCGTAAAGCGCGACTGTCGTAAATACGGCCGTAAAGCGCGACTGCCGTAAATACGGCCGTAAATCGCGACTGTCGTAAATACGGCGGTAAATCGCGACTGTCGTAAATACGGCCGTAAAGCGCGACTGTCGTAAATACGGCCGTAAAGCGCGACTGTCGTAAATACGGCCGTAAAGCGCGACTGCCGTAAATACGGCCGTAAAGCGCGACTGTCGTAAATACGGCCGTAAAGCGCGACTGTCGTAAATACGGCCGAAAAGCGCGACTGCCGTAAATACGGCCGTAAAGCGCGACTGTCGTAACTACGGCCGTAAAGCGCGACTGCCGTAAATACGGCCGTAAAGCGCGACTGTCGTAAATACGGCCGTAAAGCGCGACTGCCGTAAATACGGCCGTAAAGCGCGACTGCCGTAAATACGGCCGTAAAGCGCGACTGTCGTAAATACGGCCGTAAAGCGCGACTGCCGTAAATACGGCCGTAAATCGCGACTGTCGTAAATACGGCCGTAAAGCGCGACTGTCGTAACTACGGCCGTAAAGCGCGACTGTCGTAAATACGGCCGTAAAGCGCTACTGTCGTAAATACGGCCGTAAATCGCGACTGTCGTAAATACGGCCGTAAAGCGCGACTGCCGTAAATACGGCCGTAAATCGCGACTGTCGTAAATACGGCCGTAAAGCGCGACTGTCGTAACTACGGCCGTAAAGCGCGACTGTCGTAAATACGGCCGTAAAGCGCGACTGTCGTAAATACGGCCGTAAATCGCGACTGTCGTAAATACGGCCGTAAATCGCGACTGTCGTAAATACGGCCGTAAAGCGCGACTGCCGTAAATACGGCCGTAAAGCGCGACTGTCGTAAATACGGCCGTAAAGCGCGACTGCCGTAAATACGGCCGTAAAGCGCGACTGCCGTAAATACGGCCGTAAAGCGCGACTGTCGTAAATACGGCCGTAAATCGCGACTGTCGTAAATACGGCCGTAAAGCGCGACTGTCGTAAATACGGCCGTAAAGCGCGACTGCCGTAAATACGGCCGTAAAGCGCGACTGCCGTAAATACGGCCGTAAAGCGCGACTGTCGTAAATACGGCCGAAAAGCGCGACTGCCGTAAATACGGCCGTAAAGCGCGACTGTCGTAACTACGGCCGTAAAGCGCGACTGCCGTAAATACGGCCGTAAAGCGCGACTGTCGTAAATACGGCCGTAAAGCGCGACTGCCGTAAATACGGCCGTAAAGCGCGACTGCCGTAAATACGGCCGTAAAGCGCGACTGCCGTAAATACGGCCGTAAATCGCGACTGTCGTAAATACGGCCGTAAAGCGCGACTGCCGTAAATACGGCCGTAAAGCGCGACTGCCGTAAATACGGCCGTAAGGCGCGACTGTCGTAAATACGGCCGTAAATCGCGACTGTCGTAAATACGGCCGTAAAGCGCGACTGCCGTAAATACGGCCGTAAAGCGCGACTGTCGTAAATACGGCCGAAAAGCGCGACTGTCGTAAATACGGCCGTAAAGCGCGACTGTCGTAAATACGGCCGTAAAGCGCGACTGCCGTAAATACGGCCGTAAAGCGCGACTGCCGTAAATACGGCCGTAAGCGCGACTGTCGTAAATACGGCCGTAAAGCGCGACTGTCGTAAATACGGCCGTAAATCGCGACTGTCGTAAATACGGCCGTAAAGCGCGACTGCCGTAAATACGGCCGTAAAGCGCGACTGCCGTAAATACGGCCGTAAAGCGCGACTGCCGTAAATACGGCCGTAAAGCGCGACTGCCGTAAATACGGCCGTAAAGCGCGACTGTCGTAAATACGGCCGTAAAGCGCGACTGCCGTAAATACGGCCGTAAAGCGCGACTGCCGTAAATACGGCCGTAAAGCGCGACTGCCGTAAATACGGCCGTAAAGCGCGACTGTCGTAAATACGGCCGTAAAGCGCGACTGTCGTAAATACGGCCGTAAATCGCGACTGTCGTAAATACGGCCGTAAAGCGCGACTGCCGTAAATACGGCCGTAAAGCGCGACTGCCGTAAATACGGCCGTAAGGCGCGACTGTCGTAAATACGGCCGTAAATCGCGACTGTCGTAAATACGGCCGTAAAGCGCGACTGTCGTAAATACGGCCGTAAAGCGCGACTGCCGTAAATACGGCCGTAAAGCGCGACTGTCGTAAATACGGCCGTAAAGCGCGACTGTCGTAAATACGGCCGTAAAGCGCGACTGCCGTAAATACGGCCGTAAAGCGCGACTGTCGTAAATACGGCCGTAAAGCGCGACTGCCGTAAATACGGCCGTAAAGCGCGACTGTCGTAAATACGGCCGTAAAGCGCGACTGTCGTAAATACGGCCGTAAAGCGCGACTGCCGTAAATACGGCCGTAAAGCGCGACTGCCGTAAATACGGCCGTAAAGCGCGACTGCCGTAAATACGGCCGTAAAGCGCGAATGTCGTAAATACGGCCGTAAAGCGCGACTGCGTAAATACGGCCGTAAAGCGCGACTGCCGTAAATACGGCCGTAAAGCGCGACTGCCGTAAATACGGCCGTATAGCGCGACTGCCGTAAATACGGCCGTAAAGCGCGACTGCCGTAAATACGGCCGTAAATCGCGACTGTCGTAAATACGGCCGTAAAGCGCGACTGTCGTAACTACGGCCGTAAAGCGCGACTGTCGTAATTACGGCCGTAAAGCGCGACTGTCGTAAATACGGCCGTAAATCGCGACTGTCGTAAATACGGCCGTAAAGCGCGACTGTCGTAAATACGGCCGTAAATCGCGACCGTCGTAAATACGGCCGTAAATCGCGACTGTCGTAAATACGGCCGTAAAGCGCGACCGTCGTAAATACGGCCGTAAAGCGCGACTGCCGTAAATACGGCCGTAAAGCGCGACTGCCGTAAATACGGCCGTAAAGCGCGACTGTCGTAAATACGGCCGTAAAGCGCGACTGCCGTAAATACGGCCGAAAAGCGCGACTGCCGTAAATACGGCCGTAAAGCGCGACTGTCGTAACTACGGCCGTAAAGCGCGACTGCCGTAAATACGGCCGTAAAGCGCGACTGTCGTAAATACGGCCGTAAAGCGCGACTGCCGTAAATACGGCCGTAAAGCGCGACTGTCGTAAATACGGCCGTAAAGCGCGACTGTCGTAAATACGGCCGTAAAGCGCGACTGCCGTAAATACGGCCGTAAAGCGCGACTGCCGTAAATACGGCCGTAAAGCGCGACTGCCGTAAATACGGCCGTAAAGCGCGACTGTCGTAAATACGGCCGTAAAGCGCGACTGTCGTAAATACGGCCGTAAAGCGCGACTGTCGTAAATACGGCCGTAAAGCGCGACTGCCGTAAATACGGCCGTAAAGCGCGACTGCCGTAAATACGGCCGTAAATCGCGACTGTCGTAAATACGGCCGTAAAGCGCGACTGCCGTAAATACGGCCGTAAATCGCGACTGCCGTAAATACGGCCGTAAAGCGCGACTGCCGTAAATACGGCCGTAAAGCGCGACTGCCGTAAATACGGCCGTAAAGCGCGACTGCCGTAAATACGGCCGTAAAGCGCGACTGCCGTAAATACGGCCGTAAAGCGCGACTGCCGTAAATACGGCCGTAAAGCGCGACTGCCGTAAATACGGCCGTAAAGCGCGACTGCCGTAAATACGGCCGTAAAGCGCGACTGCCGTAAATACGGCCGTAAAGCGCGACTGCCGTAAATACGGCCGTAAAGCGCGACTGTCGTAAATACGGCCGTAAAGCGCGACTGCCGTAAATACGGCCGTAAATCGCGACTGTCGTAAATACGGCCGTAAAGCGCGACTGTCGTAAATACGGCCGTAAAGCGCGACTGTCGTAAATACGGCCGTAAAGCGCGACTGTCGTAAATACGGCCGTAAAGCGCGACTGTCGTAAATACGGCCGTAAAGCGCGACTGCCGTAAATACGGCCGTAAAGCGCGACTGTCGTAAATACGGCCGTAAAGCGCGACTGTCGTAAATACGGCCGTAAAGCGCGACTGCCGTAAATACGGCCGTAAAGCGCGACTGCCGTAAATACGGCCGTAAAGCGCGACTGCCGTAAATACGGCCGTAAAGCGCGACTGCCGTAAATACGGCCGTAAAGCGCGACTGTCGTAAATACGGCCGTAAAGCGCGACTGCCGTAAATACGGCCGTAAAGCGCGACTGTCGTAAATACGGCCGTAAAGCGCGACTGCCGTAAATACGGCCGTAAAGCGCGACTGTCGTAAATACGGCCGTAAAGCGCGACTGTCGTAAATACGGCCGTAAAGCGCGACTGTCGTAAATACGGCCGTAAAGCGCGACTGCCGTAAATACGGCCGTAAATCGCGACTGCCGTAAATACGGCCGTAAAGCGCGACTGTCGTAAATACGGCCGTAAAGCGCGACTGTCGTAAATACGGCCGTAAAGCGCGACTGCCGTAAATACGGCCGTAAAGCGCGACTGCCGTAAATACGGCCGTAAAGCGCGACTGTCGTAAATACGGCCGTAAAGCGCGACTGCCGTAAATACGGCCGTAAAGCGCGACTGCCGTAAATACGGCCGTAAAGCGCGACTGCCGTAAATACGGCCGTAAAGCGCGACTGCCGTAAATACGGCCGTAAAGCGCGACTGCCGTAAATACGGCCGTAAAGCGCGACTGCCGTAAATACGGCCGTAAAGCGCGACTGTCGTAAATACGGCCGTAAAGCGCGACTGCCGTAAATACGGCCGTAAATCGCGACTGTCGTAAATACGGCCGTAAAGCGCGACTGCCGTAAATACGGCCGTAAAGCGCGACTGCCGTAAATACGGCCGTAAAGCGCGACTGTCGTAAATACGGCCGTAAAGCGCGACTGCCGTAAATACGGCCGTAAAGCGCGACTGTCGTAAATACGGCCGTAAAGCGCGACTGCCGTAAATACGGCCGTAAATCGCGACTGTCGTAAATACGGCCGTAAAGCGCGACTGTCGTAAATACGGCCGTAAAGCGCGACTGTCGTAAATACGGCCGTAAAGCGCGACTGCCGTAAATACGGCCGTAAAGCGCGACTGCCGTAAATACGGCCGTAAAGCGCGACTGTCGTAAATACGGCCGTAAAGCGCGACTGTCGTAAATACGGCCGTAAAGCGCGACTGCCGTAAATACGGCCGTAAAGCGCGACTGTCGTAAATACGGCCGTAAAGCGCGACTGTCGTAAATACGGCCGTAAAGCGCGACTGCCGTAAATACGGCCGTAAAGCGCGACTGTCGTAAATACGGCCGTAAAGCGCGACTGTCGTAAATACGGCCGAAAAGCGCGACTGTCGTAAATACGGCCGTAAAGCGCGACTGTCGTAAATACGGCCGTAAATCGCGACTGTCGTAAATACGGCCGTAAAGCGCGACTGCCGTAAATACGGCCGTAAAGCGCGACTGCCGTAAATACGGCCGTAAATCGCGACTGTCGTAAATACGGCCGTAAAGCGCGACTGCCGTAAATACGGCCGTAAAGCGCGACTGCCGTAAATACGGCCGAAAAGCGCGACTGCCGTAAATACGGCCGTAAAGCGCGACTGCCGTAAATACGGCCGTAAAGCGCGACTGTCCGTAAATACGGCCGTAAATCGCCACTGTCGTAAATACGGCCGTAAAGCGCGACTGCCGTAAATACGGCCGTAAAGCGCGACTGCCGTAAATACGGCCGTAAAGCGCGACTGCCGTAAATACGGCCGTAAAGCGCGACTGTCGTAAATACGGCCGTAAAGCGCGACTGTCGTAAATACGGCCGTAAAGCGCGACTGTCGTAAATACGGCCGTAAAGCGCGACTGTCGTAAATACGGCCGTAAAGCGCGACTGCCGTAAATACGGCCGTAAATCGCGACTGTCGTAAATACGGCCGTAAAGCGCGACTGTCGTAACTACGGCCGTAAAGCGCGACTGTCGTAAATACGGCCGTAAAGCGCGACTGTCGTAAATACGGCCGTAAATCGCGACTGTCGTAAATACGGCCGTAAAGCGCGACTGTCGTAAATACGGCCGTAAAGCGCGACTGCCGTAAATACGGCCGTAAAGCGCGACTGCCGTAAATACGGCCGTAAATCGCGACTGTCGTAAATACGGCCGTAAAGCGCGACTGTCGTAAATACGGCCGTAAATCGCGACTGCCGTAAATACGGCCGTAAAGCGCGACTGTCGTAAATACGGCCGTAAAGCGCGACTGCCGTAAATACGGCCGTAAAGCGCGACTGCCGTAAATACGGCCGTAAAGCGCGACTGCCGTAAATACGGCCGTAAAGCGCGACTGCCGTAAATACGGCCGTAAAGCGCGACTGCCGTAAATACGGCCGTAAAGCGCGACTGCCGTAAATACGGCCGTAAAGCGCGACTGCCGTAAATACGGCCGTAAAGCGCGACTGTCGTAAATACGGCCGTAAAGCGCGACTGCCGTAAATACGGCCGTAAATCGCGACTGTCGTAAATACGGCCGTAAAGCGCGACTGTCGTAACTACGGCCGTAAAGCGCGACTGTCGTAAATACGGCCGTAAAGCGCGACTGTCGTAAATACGGCCGTAAATCGCGACTGCCGTAAATACGGCCGTAAAGCGCGACTGTCGTAAATACGGCCGTAAAGCGCGACTGTCGTAAATACGGCCGTAAAGCGCGACTGCCGTAAATACGGCCGTAAAGCGCGACTGTCGTAAATACGGCCGTAAAGCGCGACTGCCGTAAATACGGCCGAAAGCGCGACTGCCGTAAATACGGCCGTAAAGCGCGACTGTCGTAACTACGGCCGTAAAGCGCGACTGCCGTAAATACGGCCGTAAAGCGCGACTGTCGTAAATACGGCCGTAAAGCGCGACTGCCGTAAATACGGCCGTAAAGCGCGACTGTCGTAAATACGGCCGTAAAGCGCGACTGTCGTAAATACGGCCGTAAAGCGCGACTGCCGTAAATACGGCCGTAAATCGCGACTGCCGTAAATACGGCCGTAAAGCGCGACTGTCGTAAATACGGCCGTAAAGCGCGACTGTCGTAAATACGGCCGTAAAGCGCGACTGCCGTAAATACGGCCGTAAAGCGCGACTGCCGTAAATACGGCCGTAAAGCGCGACTGTCGTAAATACGGCCGTAAAGCGCGACTGCCGTAAATACGGCCGTAAAGCGCGACTGCCGTAAATACGGCCGTAAAGCGCGACTGCCGTAAATACGGCCGTAAAGCGCGACTGCCGTAAATACGGCCGTAAAGCGCGACTGCCGTAAATACGGCCGTAAAGCGCGACTGCCGTAAATACGGCCGTAAAGCGCGACTGCGTAAATACGGCCGTAAAGCGCGACTGCCGTAAATACGGCCGTAAAGCGCGACTGCCGTAAATACGGCCGTAAAGCGCGACTGTCGTAAATACGGCCGTAAAGCGCGACTGCCGTAAATACGGCCGTAAATCGCGACTGTCGTAAATACGGCCGTAAAGCGCGACTGCCGTAACTACGGCCGTAAAGCGCGACTGCCGTAAATACGGCCGTAAAGCGCGACTGCCGTAAATACGGCCGTAAAGCGCGACTGCCGTAAATACGGCCGTAAAGCGCGACTGCCTTAAATACGGCCGTAAAGCGCGACTGCCGTAAATACGGCCGTAAACGCGACTGTCGTAAATACGGCCGTAAAGCGCGACTGCCGTAAATACGGCCGTAAAGCGCGACTGCCGTAAATACGGCCGTAAAGCGCGACTGCCGTAAATACGGCCGTAAAGCGCGACTGTCGTAAATACGGCCGTAAAGCGCGACTGCCGTAAATACGGCCGTAAAGCGCGACTGCCGTAAATACGGCCGTAAAGCGCGACTGCCGTAAATACGGCCGTAAAGCGCGACTGTCGTAAATACGGCCGTAAAGCGCGACTGCCGTAAATACGGCCGTAAATCGCGACTGTCGTAAATACGGCCGTAAAGCGCGACTGCCGTAAATACGTTCGTTAATCGCGACTGTCGTAAATACGGCCGTAAAGCGCGACTGCCGTAAATACGGCCGTAAAGCGCGACTGCCGTAAATACGGCCGTAAAGCGCGACTGCCGTAAATACGGCCGTAAAGCGCGACTGTCGTAAATACGGCCGTAAATCGCGACTGCCGTAAATACGGCCGTAAAGCGCGACTGTCGTAAATACGGCCGTAAAGCGCGACTGCCGTAAATACGGCCGTTAAGCGCGACTGCCGTAAATACGGCCGTAAAGCGCGACTGTCGTATATACGGCCGTAAAGCCGCGACTGTCGTAACTACGGCCGTAAAGCGCGACTGTCGTAAATACGGCCGTAAAGCGCGACTGTCGTAAATACGGCCGTAAATCGCGACTGTCGTAAATACGGCCGTAAATCGCGACTGTCGTAAATACGGCCGTAAAGCGCGACTGTCGTAAATACGGCCGTAAGCGCGACTGTCCGTAAATACGGCCGTAAAGCGCGACTGTCGTAAATACGGCCGTAAAGCGCGACTGTCGTAAATACGGCCGTAAAGCGCGACTGCCGTAAATACGGCCGTAAAGCGCGACTGTCGTAATACGGCCGTAAAGCGCGACTGCCGTAAATACGGCCGTAAAGCGCGACTGCCGTAAATACGGCCGTAAAGCGCGACTGTCGTAAATACGGCCGTAAAGCGCGACTGCCGTAAATACGGCCGTAAAGCGCGACTGCCGTAAATACGGCCGTAAAGCGCGACTGTCGCAAATACGGCCGTAAAGCGCGACTGCCGTAAATACGGCCGTAAAGCGCGACTGCCGTAAATACGGCCGTAAAGCGCGACTGCCGTAAATACGGCCGTAAAGCGCGACTGCCGTAAATACGGCCGTAAAGCGCGACTGCCGTAAATACGGCCGTAAAGCGCGACTGCCGTAAATACGGCCGTAAAGCGCGACTGCCGTAAATACGGCCGTAAAGCGCGACTGCCGTAAATACGGCCGTAAAGCGCGACTGTCGTAAATACGGCCGTAAAGCGCGACTGCCGTAAATACGGCCGTAAAGCGCGACTGCCGTAAATACGGCCGTAAAGCCCGACTGCCGTAAATACGGCCGTAAAGCGCGACTGCCGTAAATACGGCCGTAAATCGCGACTGCCGTAAATACGGCCGTAAAGCGCGACTGCCGTAAATACGGCCGTAAAGCGCGACTGCCGTAAATACGGCCGTAAAGCGCGACTGCCGTAAATACGGCCGTAAATCGCGACTGTCGTAAATACGGCCGTAAAGCGCGACTGCCGTAAATACGGCCGTAAAGCGCGACTGCCGTAAATACGGCCGTAAAGCGCGACTGCCGTAAATACGGCCGTAAAGCGCGACTGTCGTAAATACGGCCGTAAATAGCGACTGTCGTAAATACGGCCGTAAATAGCGACTGTCGTAAATACGGCCGTAAAGCGCGACTGCCGTAAATACGGCCGTAAAGCGCGACTGCCGTAAATACGGCCGAAAAGCGCGACTGTCGTAAATACGGCCGTAAAGCGCGACTGTCGTAAATACGGCCGTAAATCGCGACTGTCGTAAATACGGCCGTAAAGCGCGACTGTCGTAAATACGGCCGTAAAGCGCGACTGTCGTAAATACGGCCGTAAAGCGCGACTGCCGTAAATACGGCCGTAAAGCGCGACTGTCGTAAATACGGCCGTAAAGCGCGACTGTCGTAAATACGGCCGTAAATCGCGACTGTCGTAAATACGGCCGTAAAGCGCGACTGTCGTAAATACGTCCGTAAAGCGCGACTGCCGTAAATACGGCCGTAAAGCGCGACTGCCGTAAATACGGCCGTAAAGCGCGACTGTCGTAAATACGGCCGTAAAGCGCGACTGCCGTAAATACGGCCGTAAAGCGCGACTGTCGTAAATACGGCCGTAAAGCGCGACTGTCGTAACTACGGCCGTAAAGCGCGACTGTCGTTAATACGGCCGTAAAGCGCGACTGCCGTAAATACGGCCGTAAAGCGCGACTGTCGTAAATACGGCCGTAAATCGCGACCGTCGTAAATACGGCCGTAAATCGCGACTGCCGTAAATACGGCCGTAAACCTCGACCGCCGTAAATACGGCCGTAAAGCGCGACCGCCGTAAATACGGCCGTAAAGCGCGACTGCCGTAAATACGGCCGTAAAGCGCGACTGCCGTAAATACGGCCGTAAAGCGCGACTGTCGTAAATACGGCCGTAAAGCGCGACTGCCGTACATACGGCCGTAAAGCGCGACTGCCGTAAATACGGCCGTAAAGCGCGACTGCCGTAAATACGGCCGTAAAGCGCGACTGCCGTAAATGCGGCCGTAAAGCGCGACTGTCGTAAATACGGCCGTAAATAGCGACTGTCGTAAATACGGCCGTAAAGCGCGACTGTCGTAAATACGGCCGTAAAGCGCGACTGCCGTAAATACGGCCGTAAAGCGCGACTGCCGTAAATACGGCCGTAAAGCGCGACTGCCGTAAATACGGCCGTAAAGCGCGACTGCCGTAAATACGGCCGTAAAGCGCGACTGTCGTAAATACGGCCGTAAATAGCGACTGTCGTAAATACGGACGTAAAGCGCGACTGTCGTAAATACGGCCGTAAATAGCGACTGTCGTAAATACGGCCGTAAAGCGCGACAGTCGCGCTATACGGCCGTAAAGCGCGACTGCCGTAAATACGGCCGTAAAGCGCGACTGCCGTAAATACGGCCGTAAAGCGCGACTGTCGTAAATACGGCCGAAAAGCGCGACTGTCGTAAATACGGCCGTAAAGCGCGACTGCCGTAAATACGGCCGTAAAGCGCGACTGTCGTAAATACGGCCGTAAAGCGCGACTGCCGTAAATACGGCCGTAAAGCGCGACTGTCGTAAATACGGCCGTAAAGCGCGACTGTCGTAAATACGGCCGTAAATAGCGACTGTCGTAAATACGGCCGTAAAGCGCGACTGCCGTAACTACGGCCGTAAAGCGCGACTGCCGTAAATACGGCCGTAAAGCGCGACTGCCGTAAATACGGCCGTAAAGCGCGACTGCCGTAAATACGGCCGTAAAGCGCGACTGCCGTAAATACGGCCGTAAAGCGCGACTGCCTTAAATACGGCCGTAAAGCGCGACTGCCGTAAATACGGCCGTAAACGCGACTGTCGTAAATACGGCCGTAAAGCGCGACTGTCGTGAATACGGCCGTAAATCGCGACTGCCGCAAATACGACCGTAAAGCGCGACTGCCGTAAATACGGCCGTAAAGCGCGACTGCCGTAAATACGGCCGTAAAGCGCGACTGTCGTAAATACGGCCGTAAAGCGCGACTGCCGTAAATACGGCCGTAAACGCGACTGTCGTAAATACGGCCGTAAAGCGCGACTGTCGTGAATACGGCCGTAAATCGCGACTGCCGCAAATACGACCGTAAAGCGCGACTGCCGTAAATACGGCCGTAAAGCGCGACTGCCGTAAATACGGCCGTAAATCGCGACTGCCGTAAATACGGCCGTAAAGCGCGACTGCCGTAAATACGGCCGTAAAGCGCGACTGTCGTAAATACGGCCGTAAAGCGCGACTGCCGTAAATACGGCCGTAAAGCGCGACTGCCGTAAATACGGCCGTAAAGCGCGACTGTCGTAAATACGGCCGTAAAGCGCGACTGCCGTAAATACGGCCGTAAAGCGCGACTGTCGTAAATACGGCCGTAAAGCGCGACTGCCGTAAATACGGCCGTAAAGCGCGACTGCCGTAAATACGGCCGTAAAGCGCGACTGCCGTAAATACGGCCGTAAAGCGCGACTGCCGTAAATACGGCCGTAAAGCGCGACTGCCGTAAATACGGCCGTAAATCGCGACTGCCGTAAATACGGCCGTAAAGCGCGACTGCCGTAAATACGGCCGTAAAGCGCGACTGCCGTAAATACGGCCGTAAAGCGCGACTGCCGTAAATACGGCCGTAAAGCGCGACTGCCGTAAATGCGGCCGTAAAGCGCGACTGTCGTAAATACGGCCGTAAATAGCGACTGTCGTAAATACGGCCGTAAAGCGCGACTGTCGTAAATACGGCCGTAAATAGCGACTGTCGTAAATACGGCCGTAAAGCGCGACTGTCGTAAAGACGGCCGTAAAGCGCGACTGCCGTAAATACGGCCGTAAAGCGCGACTGCCGTAAATACGGCCGTAAAGCGCGACTGCCGTAAATACGGCTCTAAAGCGCGACAGCCGTAAATACGGCCGTAAAGCGCGACTGCCGTAAATACGGCCGTAAAGCGCGACTGTCGTAAATACGGCCGTAAAGCGCGACTGTCGTAAATACGGCCGTAAAGCGCGACTGTCGTAAATACGGCCGTAAAGCGCGACTGCCGTAAATACGGCCGTAAAGCGCGACTGCCGTAAATACGGCCGTAAAGCGCGACTGCCGTAAATACGGCCGTAAAGCGCGACTGCCGTAAATACGGCCGTAAAGCGCGACTGTCGTAAATACGGCCGTAAAGCGCGACTGCCGTAAATACGGCCGTAAATAGCGACAGTCGTAAATACGGCCGTAAAGCGCGACTGCCGTAAATACGGCCGTAAAGCGCGACTGTCGTAAATACGGCCGTAAATCGCGACTGTCGTAAATACGGCCGTAAATCGCGACTGTCGTAAATATGGCCGTAAAGCGCGACTGCCGTAAATACGGCCGTAAAGCGCGACTGTCGTAAATACGGCCGTAAAGCGCGACCGTCGTAAATACGGCCGTAAAGCGCGACTGCCGTAAATACGGCCGTAAAGCGCGACCGTCGTAAATACGGCCGTAAATCGCGACTGTCGTAAACACGGCCGTAAAGCGCGACTGCCGTAAATACGGCCGTAAAGCGCGACTGTCGTAAATACGGCCGTAAAGCGCGACTGCCGTAAATACGGCCGTAAAGCGCGACTGCCGTAAATACGGCCGTATATCGCGACTGTCGTAAATACGGCCGTAAAGCGCGACTGCCGTAAATACGGCCGTAAATCGCGACTGCCGTAAATACGGCCGTAAAGCGCGACTGCCGTAAATACGGCCGTAAAGCGCGACTGTCGTAAATACGGCCGTAAAGCGCGACTGTCGTAACTACGGCCGTAAAGCGCGACTGTCGTAAATACGGCCGTAAAGCGCGACTGTCGTAAATACGGCCGTAAATCGCGACTGCCGTAAATACGGCCGTAAAGCGCGACTGCCGTAAATACGGCCGTAAAGCGCGACTGCCGTAAATACGGCCGTAAAGCGCGACTGTCGTAAATACGGCCGTAAATCGCGACTGCCGTAAATACGGCCGTAAAGCGCGACTGCCGTAAATACGGCCGTAAAGCGCGACTGTCGTAAATACGGCCGTAAAGCGCGACTGCCGTAAATACGGCCGTAAAGCGCGACTGCCGTAAATACGGCCGTAAAGCGCGACTGCCGTAAATACGGCCGTAAAGCGCGACTGCCGTAAATACGGCCGTAAAGCGCGACTGTCGTAAATACGGCCGTAAAGCGCGACTGCCGTAAATACGGCCGTAAAGCGCGACTGCCGTAAATACGGCCGTAAAGCGCGACTGTCGTAAATACGGCCGTAAAGCGCGACTGTCGTAAATACGGCCGTAAAGCGCGACTGCCGTAAATACGGCCGTAAATCGCGACTGCCGTAAATACGGCCGTAAAGCGCGACTGCCGTAAATACGGCCGTAAAGCGCGACTGCCGTAAATGCGGCCGTAAAGCGCGACTGTCGTAAATACGGCCGTAAAGCGCGACTGTCGTAAATACGGCCGTAAAGCGCGACTGCCGTAAATTCGGCCGTAAAGCGCGACTGCCGTAAATACGGCCGTAAAGCGCGACTGCCGTAAATACGGCCCTAAAGCGCGACTGCCGTAAATACGGCCGTAAAGCGCGACTGCCGTAAATACGGCCGTAAAGCGCGACTGTCGTAAATACGGCCGTAAAGCGCGACTGTCGTAAATACGGCCGTAAAGCGCGACTGTCGTAAATACGGCCGTAAAGCGCGACTGCCGTAAATACGGCCGTAAAGCGCGACTGCCGTAAATACGGCCGAAAAGCGCGACTGTCGTAAATACGGCCGTAAAGCGCGACTGTCGTAAATACGGCCGTAAATCGCGACTGTCGTAAATACGGCCGTAAAGCACGACTGTCGTAAATACGGCCGTAAAGCGCGACTGTCGTAAATACGGCCGTAAAGCGCGACTGCCGTAAATACGGCCGTAAAGCGCGACTGCCGTAAATACGGCCGTAAAGCGCGACTGTCGTAAATACGGCCGTAAAGCGCGACTGTCGTAAATACGGCCGTAAATCGCGACTGTCGTAAATACGGCCGTAAAGCGCGACTGTCGTAAATACGGCCGTAAAGCGCGACTGTCTTAAATACGGCCGTAAAGCGCGACTGCCGTAAATACGGCCGTAAAGCGCGACTGCCGTAAATACGGCCGTAAAGCGCGACTGTCGTAAATACGGCCGAAAAGCGCGACTGTCGTAAATACGGCCGTAAAGCGCGACTGCCGTAAATACGGCCGTAAAGCGCGACTGTCGTAAATACGGCCGTAAAGCGCGACTGCCGTAAATACGGCCGTAAAGCGCGACTGTCGTAAATACGGCCGTAAAGCGCGACTGTCGTAAATACGGCCGTAAATAGCGACTGTCGTAAATACGGCCGTAAAGCGCGACTGCCGTAACTACGGCCGTAAAGCGCGACTGCCGTAAATACGGCCGTAAAGCGCGACTGCCGTAAATACGGCCGTAAAGCGCGACTGCCGTAAATACGGCCGTAAAGCGCGACTGCCTTAAATACGGCCGTAAAGCGCGACTGCCGTAAATACGGCCGTAAACGCGACTGTCGTAAATACGGCCGTAAAGCGCGACTGCCGTAAATACGGCCGTAAAACGCGACTGTCGTAAATACGGCCGTAAAGCGCGACTGTCGTGAATACGGCCGTAAATCGCGACTGCCGCAAATACGACCGTAAAGCGCGACTGCCGTAAATACGGCCGTAAAGCGCGACTGTCGTAAATACGGCCGTAAAGCGCGACTGCCGTAAATACGGCCGTAAAGCGCGACTGCCGTAAATACGGCCGTAAAGCGCGACTGTCGTAAATACGGCCGTAAAGCGCGACTGCCGTAAATACGGCCGTAAAGCGCGACTGCCGTAAATACGGCCGTAAAGCGCGACTGTCGTAAATACGGCCGTAAAGCGCGACTGCCGTAAATACGGCCGTAAAGCGCGACTGCCGTAAATACGGCCGTAAAGCGCGACTGTCGTAAATACGGCCGTAAAGCGCGACTGCCGTAAATACGGCCGTAAAGCGCGACTGCCGTAAATACGGCCGTAAAGCGCGACTGCCGTAAATACGGCCGTAAAGCGCGACTGCCGTAAATACGGCCGTAAAGCGCGACTGTCGTAAATACGGCCGTAAAGCGCGACTGCCGTAAATACGGCCGTAAAGCGCGACTGCCGTAAATACGGCCGTAAAGCGCGACTGCCGTAAATACGGCCGTAAAGCGCGACTGTCGTAAATACGGCCGTAAAGCGCGACTGCCGTAAATACGGCCGTAAAGCGCGACTGCCGTAAATACGGCCGTAAAGCGCGACTGCCGTAAATACGGCCGTAAAGCGCGACTGCCGTAAATACGGCCGTAAAGCGCGACTGTCGTAAATACGGCCGTAAAGCGCGACTGCCGTAAATACGGCCGTAAAGCGCGACTGCCGTAAATACGGCCGTAAAGCGCGACTGTCGTAAATACGGCCGTAAAGCGCGACTGCCGTAAATACGGCCGTAAAGCGCGACTGCCGTAAATACGGCCGTAAAGCGCGACTGCCGTAAATACGGCCGTAAAGCGCGACTGCCGTAAATACGGCCGTAAAGCGCGACTGCCGTAAATACGGCCGTAAAGCGCGACTGCCGTACATACGGCCGTAAAGCGCGACTGCCGTAAATACGGCCGTAAAGCGCGACTGCCGTAAATACGGCCGTAAAGCGCGACTGCCGTAAATACGGCCGTAAAGCGCGACTGCCGTAAATACGGCCGTAAAGCGCGACTGTCGTAAATACGGCCGTAAAGCGCGACTGCCGTAAATACGGCCGTAAAGCGCGACTGCCGTAAATACGGCCGTAAAGCGCGACTGCCGTAAATACGGCCGTAAAGCGCGACTGCCGTAAATACGGCCGTAAATCGCGACTGCCGTAAATACGGCCGTAAAGCGCGACTGCCGTAAATACGGCCGTAAAGCGCGACTGCCGTAAATACGGCCGTAAAGCGCGACTGCCGTAAATACGGCCGTAAAGCGCGACTGCCGTAAATACGGCCGTAAAGCGCGACTGCCGTAAATACGGCCGTAAAGCGCGACTGCCGTAAATACGGCCGTAAAGCGCGACTGCCGTAAATACGGCCGTAAAGCGCGACTGTCGTAAATACGGCCGTAAAGCGCGACTGCCGTAAATACGGCCGTAAAGCGCGACTGTCGTAAATACGGCCGTAAAGCGCGACTGCCGTACATACGGCCGTAAAGCGCGACTGCCGTAAATACGGCCGTAAAGCGCGACTGCCGTACATACGGCCGTAAAGCGCGACTGCCGTAAATACGGCCGTAAAGCGCGACTGCCGTAAATACGGCCGTAAAGCGCGACTGCCGTAAATACGGCCGTAAAGCGCGACTGTCGTAAATACGGCCGTAAATCGCGACTGCCGTAAATACGGCCGTAAAGCGCGACTGCCGTAAATACGGCCGTAAAGCGCGACTGCCGTAAATACGGCCGTAAAGCGCGACTGCCGTAAATACGGCCGTAAAGCGCGACTGCCGTAAATACGGCCGTAAAGCGCGACTGCCGTAAATGCGGCCGTAAAGCGCGACTGTCGTAAATGCGGCCGTAAAGCGCGACTGTCGTAAATACGGCCGTAAAGCGCGACTGTCGTAAATACGGCCGTAAATAGCGACTGTCGTAAATACGGCCGTAAAGCGCGACTGTCGTAAAGACGGCCGTAAAGCGCGACTGCCGTAAATACGGCCGTAAAGCGCGACTGCCGTAAATACGGCCGTAAAGCGCGACTGTCGTAAATACGGCCGTAAATAGCGACTGTCGTAAATACGGCCGTAAAGCGCGACTGTCGTAAATACGGCCGTAAAGCGCGACTGCCGTAAATACGGCCGTAAAGCGCGACTGCCGTAAATACGGCCGAAAAGCGCGACTGTCGTAAATACGGCCGTAAAGCGCGACTGTCGTAAATACGGCCGTAAATCGCGACTGTCGTAAATACGGCCGTAAAGCACGACTGTCGTAAATACGGCCGTAAAGCGCGACTGTCGTAAATACGGCCGTAAAGCGCGACTGCCGTAAATACGGCCGTAAAGCGCGACTGCCGTAAATACGGCCGTAAAGCGCGACTGTCGTAAATACGGCCGTAAAGCGCGACTGTCGTAAATACGGCCGTAAATCGCGACTGTCGTAAATACGGCCGTAAAGCGCGACTGTCGTAAATACGGCCGTAAAGCGCGACTGTCTTAAATACGGCCGTAAAGCGCGACTGCCGTAAATACGGCCGTAAAGCGCGACTGCCGTAAATACGGCCGTAAAGCGCGACTGTCGTAAATACGGCCGAAAAGCGCGACTGTCGTAAATACGGCCGTAAAGCGCGACTGCCGTAAATACGGCCGTAAAGCGCGACTGTCGTAAATACGGCCGTAAAGCGCGACTGCCGTAAATACGGCCGTAAAGCGCGACTGTCGTAAATACGGCCGTAAAGCGCGACTGTCGTAAATACGGCCGTAAATAGCGACTGTCGTAAATACGGCCGTAAAGCGCGACTGCCGTAACTACGGCCGTAAAGCGCGACTGCCGTAAATACGGCCGTAAAGCGCGACTGCCGTAAATACGGCCGTAAAGCGCGACTGCCGTAAATACGGCCGTAAAGCGCGACTGCCGTAAATACGGCCGTAAAGCGCGACTGCCGTAAATACGGCCGTAAAGCGCGACTGCCGTAAATACGGCCGTAAACGCGACTGTCGTAAATACGGCCGTAAAGCGCGACTGCCGTAAATACGGCCGTAAACGCGACTGCCGTAAATACGGCCGTAAAGCGCGACTGTCGTGAATACGGCCGTAAATCGCGACTGCCGCAAATACGACCGTAAAGCGCGACTGCCGTAAATACGGCCGTAAAGCGCGACTGCCGTAAATACGGCCGTAAATCGCGACTGCCGTAAATACGGCCGTAAAGCGCGACTGCCGTAAATACGGCCGTAAAGCGCGACTGTCGTAAATACGGCCGTAAAGCGCGACTGCCGTAAATACGGCCGTAAAGCGCGACTGCCGTAAATACGGCCGTAAAGCGCGACTGTCGTAAATACGGCCGTAAAGCGCGACTGCCGTAAATACGGCCGTAAAGCGCGACTGCCGTAAATACGGCCGTAAAGCGCGACTGTCGTAAATACGGCCGTAAAGCGCGACTGCCGTAAATACGGCCGTAAAGCGCGACTGCCGTAAATACGGCCGTAAAGCGCGACTGCCGTAAATACGGCCGTAAAGCGCGACTGCCGTAAATACGGCCGTAAAGCGCGACTGTCGTAAATACGGCCGTAAAGCGCGACTGCCGTAAATACGGCCGTAAAGCGCGACTGCCGTAAATACGGCCGTAAAGCGCGACTGCCGTAAATACGGCCGTAAAGCGCGACTGTCGTAAATACGGCCGTAAAGCGCGACTGCCGTAAATACGGCCGTAAAGCGCGACTGCCGTAAATACGGCCGTAAAGCGCGACTGCCGTAAATACGGCCGTAAAGCGCGACTGCCGTAAATACGGCCGTAAAGCGCGACTGTCGTAAATACGGCCGTAAAGCGCGACTGCCGTAAATACGGCCGTAAAGCGCGACTGCCGTAAATACGGCCGTAAAGCGCGACTGCCGTAAATACGGCCGTAAAGCGCGACTGCCGTAAATACGGCCGTAAAGCGCGACTGTCGTAAATACGGCCGTAAAGCGCGACTGCCGTAAATACGGCCGTAAAGCGCGACTGCCGTAAATACGGCCGTAAAGCGCGACTGCCGTAAATACGGCCGTAAAGCGCGACTGTCGTAAATACGGCCGTAAAGCGCGACTGCCGTAAATACGGCCGTAAAGCGCGACTGCCGTAAATACGGCCGTAAAGCGCGACTGCCGTAAATACGGCCGTAAAGCGCGACTGTCGTAAATACGGCCGTAAAGCGCGACTGCCGTAAATACGGCCGTAAAGCGCGACTGCCGTAAATACGGCCGTAAAGCGCGACTGTCGTAAATACGGCCGTAAAGCGCGACTGCCGTAAATACGGCCGTAAAGCGCGACTGTCGTAAATACGGCCGTAAAGCGCGACTGCCGTACATACGGCCGTAAAGCGCGACTGCCGTAAATACGGCCGTAAAGCGCGACTGCCGTAAATACGGCCGTAAAGCGCGACTGCCGTACATACGGCCGTAAAGCGCGACTGCCGTAAATACGGCCGTAAAGCGCGACTGCCGTAAATACGGCCGTAAAGCGCGACTGCCGTAAATACGGCCGTAAAGCGCGACTGCCGTAAATACGGCCGTAAAGCGCGACTGTCGTAAATACGGCCGTAAAGCGCGACTGCCGTAAATACGGCCGTAAAGCGCGACTGCCGTAAATACGGCCGTAAAGCGCGACTGCCGTAAATACGGCCGTAAAGCGCGACTGCCGTAAATACGGCCGTAAATCGCGACTGCCGTAAATACGGCCGTAAAGCGCGACTGCCGTAAATACGGCCGTAAATCGCGACTGCCGTAAATACGGCCGTAAAGCGCGACTGCCGTAAATACGGCCGTAAAGCGCGACTGCCGTAAATACGGCCGTAAAGCGCGACTGCCGTAAATACGGCCGTAAAGCGCGACTGTCGTAAATACGGCCGTAAAGCGCGACTGCCGTAAATACGGCCGTAAAGCGCGACTGTCGTAAATACGGCCGTAAAGCGCGACTGCCGTACATACGGCCGTAAAGCGCGACTGCCGTAAATACGGCCGTAAAGCGCGACTGCCGTACATACGGCCGTAAAGCGCGACTGCCGTAAATACGGCCGTAAAGCGCGACTGCCGTAAATACGGCCGTAAAGCGCGACTGCCGTAAATACGGCCGTAAAGCGCGACTGTCGTAAATACGGCCGTAAATCGCGACTGCCGTAAATACGGCCGTAAAGCGCGACTGCCGTAAATACGGCCGTAAAGCGCGACTGCCGTAAATACGGCCGTAAAGCGCGACTGCCGTAAATACGGCCGTAAAGCGCGACTGCCGTAAATACGGCCGTAAAGCGCGACTGCCGTAAATACGGCCGTAAAGCGCGACTGCCGTAAATACGGCCGTAAAGCGCGACTGCCGTAAATGCGGCCGTAAAGCGCGACTGTCGTAAATGCGGCCGTAAAGCGCGACTGTCGTAAATACGGCCGTAAAGCGCGACTGTCGTAAATACGGCCGTAAATAGCGACTGTCGTAAATACGGCCGTAAAGCGCGACTGTCGTAAAGACGGCCGTAAAGCGCGACTGCCGTAAATACGGCCGTAAAGCGCGACTGCCGTAAATACGGCCGTAAAGCGCGACTGCCGTAAATACGGCCCTAAAGCGCGACTGCCGTAAATACGGCCGTAAAGCGCGACTGCCGTAAATACGGCCGTAAAGCGCGACTGCCGTAAATACGGCCGTAAAGCGCGACTGTCGTAAATACGGCCGTAAAGCGCGACTGTCGTAAATACGGCCGTAAATAGCGACTGTCGTAAATACGGCCGTAAAGCGCGACTGCCGTAAATACGGCCGTAAAGCGCGACTGCCGTAAATACGGCCGTAAATCGCGACTGCCGTAAATACGGCCGTAAAGCGCGACTGTCGTAAATACGGCCGTAAATAGCGACAGTCGTAAATACGGCCGTAAAGCGCGACTGCCGTAAATACGGCCGTAAAGCGCGACTGTCGTAAATACGGCCGTAAATCGCGACTGTCGTAAATACGGCCGTAAATCGCGACCGTCGTAAATACGGCCGTAAAGCGCGACCGCCGTAAATACGGCCGTAAAGCGCGACCGTCGTAAATACGGCCGTAAAGCGCGACCGTCGTAAATACGGCCGTAAAGCGCGACTGCCGTAAATACGGCCGTAAAGCGCGACCGTCGTATATACGGCCGTAAATCGCGACTGTCGTAAATACGGCCGTAAAGCGCGACTGCCGTAAATACGGCCGTAAAGCGCGACCGTCGTAAATACGGCCGTAAAGCGCGACTGCCGTAAATACGGCCGTAAAGCGCGACTGCCGTAAATACGGCCGTATATCGCGACTGTCGTAAATACGGCCGTAAAGCGCGACTGCCGTAAATACGGCCGTAAATCGCGACTGCCGTAAATACGGCCGTAAAGCGCGACTGCCGTAAATACGGCCGTAAAGCGCGACTGTCGTAAATACGGCCGTAAAGCGCGACTGCCGTAAATACGGCCGTAAAGCGCGACTGCCGTAAATACGGCCGTAAAGCGCGACTGCCGTAAATACGGCCGTAAAGCGCGACTGCCGTAAATACGGCCGTAAAGCGCGACTGTCGTAAATACGGCCGTAAATCGCGACTGTCGTAAATACGGCCGTAAAGCGCGACTGTCGTAAATACGGCCGTAAATAGCGACTGTCGTAAATACGGCCGTAAATCGCGACTGCCGTAAATACGGCCGTAAAGCGCGACTGCCGTAAATACGGCCGTAAAGCGCGACTGCCGTAAATACGGCCGTAAAGCGCGACTGCCGTAAATACGGCCGTAAAGCGCGACTGTCGTAAATACGGCCGTAAATCGCGACTGCCGTAAATACGGCCGTAAAGCGCGACTGCCGTAAATACGGCCCTAAAGCGCGACTGCCGTAAATACGGCCGTAAAGCGCGACTGCCGTAAATACGGCCGTAAAGCGCGACTGTCGTAAATACGGCCGTAAATAGCGACTGTCGTAAATACGGCCGTAAAGCGCGACTGTCGTAAATACGGCCGTAAAGCGCGACTGCCGTAAATACGGCCGTAAAGCGCGACTGCCGTAAATACGGCCGAAAAGCGCGACTGTCGTAAATACGGCCGTAAAGCGCGACTGTCGTAAATACGGCCGTAAATCGCGACTGTCGTAAATACGGCCGTAAAGCACGACTGTCGTAAATACGGCCGTAAAGCGCGACTGTCGTAAATACGGCCGTAAAGCGCGACTGCCGTAAATACGGCCGTAAAGCGCGACTGCCGTAAATACGGCCGTAAAGCGCGACTGTCGTAAATACGGCCGTAAATCGCGACTGTCGTAAATACGGCCGTAAAGCGCGACTGTCGTAAATACGGCCGTAAAGCGCGACTGTCGTAAATACGGCCGTAAAGCGCGACTGCCGTAAATACGGCCGTAAAGCGCGACTGTCGTAAATACGGCCGTAAAGCGCGACTGCCGTACATACGGCCGTAAAGCGCGACTGCCGTAAATACGGCCGTAAAGCGCGACTGCCGTACATACGGCCGTAAAGCGCGACTGCCGTAAATACGGCCGTAAAGCGCGACTGCCGTAAATACGGCCGTAAAGCGCGACTGCCGTAAATACGGCCGTAAAGCGCGACTGTCGTAAATACGGCCGTAAATCGCGACTGCCGTAAATACGGCCGTAAAGCGCGACTGCCGTAAATACGGCCGTAAAGCGCGACTGCCGTAAATACGGCCGTAAAGCGCGACTGCCGTAAATACGGCCGTAAAGCGCGACTGCCGTAAATACGGCCGTAAAGCGCGACTGCCGTAAATACGGCCGTAAAGCGCGACTGCCGTAAATGCGGCCGTAAAGCGCGACTGTCGTAAATGCGGCCGTAAAGCGCGACTGTCGTAAATACGGCCGTAAAGCGCGACTGTCGTAAATACGGCCGTAAATAGCGACTGTCGTAAATACGGCCGTAAAGCGCGACTGTCGTAAAGACGGCCGTAAAGCGCGACTGCCGTAAATACGGCCGTAAAGCGCGACTGCCGTAAATACGGCCGTAAAGCGCGACTGCCGTAAATACGGCCGTAAAGCGCGACTGCCGTAAATACGGCCGTAAAGCGCGACTGTCGTAAATACGGCCGTAAAGCGCGACTGCCGTAAATACGGCCGTAAAGCGCGACTGCCGTAAATACGGCCGTAAAGCGCGACTGCCGTAAATACGGCCGTAAAGCGCGACTGCCGTAAATACGGCCGTAAAGCGCGACTGCCGTAAATACGGCCGTAAAGCGCGACTGCCGTAAATACGGCCGTAAAGCGCGACTGCCGTAAATACGGCCGTAAAGCGCGACTGCCGTAAATACGGCCGTAAAGCGCGACTGCCGTAAATACGGCCGTAAAGCGCGACTGCCGTAAATACGGCCGTAAAGCGCGACTGCCGTAAATACGGCCGTAAAGCGCGACTGCCGTAAATACGGCCGTAAAGCGCGACTGTCGTAAATACGGCCGTAAAGCGCGACTGCCGTAAATACGGCCGTAAAGCGCGACTGCCGTAAATACGGCCGTAAAGCGCGACTGCCGTAAATACGGCCGTAAAGCGCGACTGCCGTAAATACGGCCGTAAAGCGCGACTGCCGTAAATACGGCCGTAAAGCGCGACTGCCGTAAATACGGCCGTAAAGCGCGACTGCCGTAAATACGGCCGTAAAGCGCGACTGTCGTAAATACGGCCGTAAAGCGCGACTGCCGTAAATACGGCCGTAAAGCGCGACTGTCGTAAATACGGCCGTAAAGCGCGACTGCCGTACATACGGCCGTAAAGCGCGACTGCCGTAAATACGGCCGTAAAGCGCGACTGCCGTAAATACGGCCGTAAAGCGCGACTGCCGTACATACGGCCGTAAAGCGCGACTGCCGTAAATACGGCCGTAAAGCGCGACTGCCGTAAATACGGCCGTAAAGCGCGACTGCCGTAAATACGGCCGTAAAGCGCGACTGTCGTAAATACGGCCGTAAAGCGCGACTGCCGTAAATACGGCCGTAAAGCGCGACTGCCGTAAATACGGCCGTAAAGCGCGACTGCCGTAAATACGGCCGTAAAGCGCGACTGCCGTAAATACGGCCGTAAATCGCGACTGCCGTAAATACGGCCGTAAAGCGCGACTGCCGTAAATACGGCCGTAAAGCGCGACTGCCGTAAATACGGCCGTAAAGCGCGACTGCCGTAAATACGGCCGTAAAGCGCGACTGCCGTAAATACGGCCGTAAAGCGCGACTGCCGTAAATACGGCCGTAAAGCGCGACTGCCGTAAATACGGCCGTAAAGCGCGACTGCCGTAAATACGGCCGTAAAGCGCGACTGCCGTAAATACGGCCGTAAAGCGCGACTGCCGTAAATACGGCCGTAAAGCGCGACTGTCGTAAATACGGCCGTAAAGCGCGACTGCCGTACATACGGCCGTAAAGCGCGACTGCCGTAAATACGGCCGTAAAGCGCGACTGCCGTACATACGGCCGTAAAGCGCGACTGCCGTAAATACGGCCGTAAAGCGCGACTGCCGTAAATACGGCCGTAAAGCGCGACTGCCGTAAATACGGCCGTAAAGCGCGACTGTCGTAAATACGGCCGTAAATCGCGACTGCCGTAAATACGGCCGTAAAGCGCGACTGCCGTAAATACGGCCGTAAAGCGCGACTGCCGTAAATACGGCCGTAAAGCGCGACTGCCGTAAATACGGCCGTAAAGCGCGACTGCCGTAAATACGGCCGTAAAGCGCGACTGCCGTAAATGCGGCCGTAAAGCGCGACTGTCGTAAATGCGGCCGTAAAGCGCGACTGTCGTAAATACGGCCGTAAAGCGCGACTGTCGTAAATACGGCCGTAAATAGCGACTGTCGTAAATACGGCCGTAAAGCGCGACTGTCGTAAAGACGGCCGTAAAGCGCGACTGCCGTAAATACGGCCGTAAAGCGCGACTGCCGTAAATACGGCCGTAAAGCGCGACTGCCGTAAATACGGCCCTAAAGCGCGACTGCCGTAAATACGGCCGTAAAGCGCGACTGCCGTAAATACGGCCGTAAAGCGCGACTGTCGTAAATACGGCCGTAAAGCGCGACTGTCGTAAATACGGCCGTAAAGCGCGACTGTCGTAAATACGGCCGTAAATAGCGACTGTCGTAAATACGGCCGTAAAGCGCGACTGCCGTAAATACGGCCGTAAAGCGCGACTGCCGTAAATACGGCCGTAAATCGCGACTGCCGTAAATACGGCCGTAAAGCGCGACTGTCGTAAATACGGCCGTAAATAGCGACAGTCGTAAATACGGCCGTAAAGCGCGACTGCCGTAAATACGGCCGTAAAGCGCGACTGTCGTAAATACGGCCGTAAATTGCGACTGTCGTAAATACGGCCGTAAATCGCGACCGTCGTAAATACGGCCGTAAAGCGCGACCGCCGTAAATACGGCCGTAAAGCGCGACCGTCGTAAATACGGCCGTAAAGCGCGACCGTCGTAAATACGGCCGTAAAGCGCGACTGCCGTAAATACGGCCGTAAAGCGCGACCGTCGTATATACGGCCGTAAATCGCGACTGTCGTAAATACGGCCGTAAAGCGCGACTGCCGTAAATACGGCCGTAAAGCGCGACTGTCGTAAATACGGCCGTAAAGCGCGACTGCCGTAAATACGGCCGTAAAGCGCGACTGCCGTAAATACGGCCGTATATCGCGACTGTCGTAAATACGGCCGTAAAGCGCGACTGCCGTAAATACGGCCGTAAATCGCGACTGCCGTAAATACGGCCGTAAAGCGCGACTGCCGTAAATACGGCCGTAAAGCGCGACTGTCGTAAATACGGCCGTAAAGCGCGACTGCCGTAAATACGGCCGTAAAGCGCGACTGCCGTAAATACGGCCGTAAAGCGCGACTGCCGTAAATACGGCCGTAAAGCGCGACTGCCGTAAATACGGCCGTAAAGCGCGACTGTCGTAAATACGGCCGTAAATCGCGACTGTCGTAAATACGGCCGTAAATCGCGACTGTCGTAAATACGGCCGTAAAGCGCGACTGCCGTAAATACGGCCGTAAAGCGCGACTGTCGTAAATACGGCCGTAAAGCGCGACTGTCGTAAATACGGCCGTAAATCGCGACTGCCGTAAATACGGCCGTAAAGCGCGACTGCCGTAAATACGGCCGTAAAGCGCGACTGCCGTAAATACGGCCGTAAAGCGCGACTGTCGTAAATACGGCCGTAAATCGCGACTGCCGTAAATACGGCCGTAAAGCGCGACTGCCGTAAATACGGCCGTAAAGCGCGACTGTCGTAAATACGGCCGTAAAGCGCGACTGCCGTAAATACGGCCGTAAAGCGCGACTGCCGTAAATACGGCCGTAAATCGCGACTGTCGTAAATACGGCCGTAAAGCGCGACTGCCGTAAATACGGCCGTAAAGCGCGACTGCCGTAAATACGGCCGTAAAGCGCGACTGCCGTAAATACGGCCGTAAAGCGCGACTGTCGTAAATACGGCCGTAAAGCGCGACTGCCGTAAATACGGCCGTAAAGCGCGACTGCCGTAAATACGGCCGTAAAGCGCGACTGCCGTAAATACGGCCGTAAAGCGCGACTGCCGTAAATACGGCCGTAAAGCGCGACTGCCGTAAATGCGGCCGTAAAGCGCGACTGTCGTAAATACGGCCGTAAATAGCGACTGTCGTAAATACGGCCGTAAAGCGCGACTGTCGTAAATACGGCCGTAAATAGCGACTGTCGTAAATACGGCCGTAAAGCGCGACTGTCGTAAAGACGGCCGTAAAGCGCGACTGCCGTAAATACGGCCCTAAAGCGCGACTGCCGTAAATACGGCCGTAAAGCGCGACTGCCGTAAATACGGCCGTAAAGCGCGACTGTCGTAAATACGGCCGTAAAGCGCGACTGTCGTAAATACGGCCGTAAAGCGCGACTGTCGTAAATACGGCCGTAAATAGCGACTGTCGTAAATACGGCCGTAAAGCGCGACTGCCGTAAATACGGCCGTAAAGCGCGACTGCCGTAAATACGGCCGTAAAGCGCGACTGCCGTAAATACGGCCGTAAAGCGCGACTGCCGTAAATACGGCCGTAAAGCGCGACTGTCGTAAATACGGCCGTAAAGCGCGACTGCCGTAAATACGGCCGTAAAGCGCGACTGCCGTAAATACGGCCGTAAAGCGCGACTGCCGTAAATACGGCCGTAAATCGCGACTGTCGTAAATACGGCCGTAAATCGCGACTGTCGTAAAGACGGCCGTAAAGCGCGACTGCCGTAAATACGGCCCTAAAGCGCGACTGCCGTAAATACGGCCGTAAAGCGCGACTGCCGTAAATACGGCCGTAAAGCGCGACTGTCGTAAATACGGCCGTAAAGCGCGACTGTCGTAAATACGGCCGTAAAGCGCGACTGTCGTAAATACGGCCGTAAATAGCGACTGTCGTAAATACGGCCGTAAAGCGCGACTGCCGTAAATACGGCCGTAAAGCGCGACTGCCGTAAATACGGCCGTAAAGCGCGACTGTCGTAAATACGGCCGTAAAGCGCGACTGCCGTAAATACGGCCGTAAAGCGCGACTGCCGTAAATACGGCCGTAAAGCGCGACTGCCGTAAATACGGCCGTAAAGCGCGACTGCCGTAAATACGGCCGTAAATCGCGACTGTCGTAAATACGGCCGTAAATCGCGACTGTCGTAAAGACGGCCGTAAAGCGCGACTGCCGTAAATACGGCCCTAAAGCGCGACCGCCGTAAATACGGCCGTAAAGCGCGACTGCCGTAAATACGGCCGTAAAGCGCGACTGTCGTAAATACGGCCGTAAAGCGCGACTGTCGTAAATACGGCCGTAAAGCGCGACTGTCGTAAATACGGCCGTAAATAGCGACTGTCGTAAATACGGCCGTAAAGCGCGACTGCCGTAAATACGGCCGTAAAGCGCGACTGCCGTAAATACGGCCGTAAAGCGCGACTGTCGTAAATACGGCCGTAAAGCGCGACTGCCGTAAATACGGCCGTAAAGCGCGACTGCCGTAAATACGGCCGTAAAGCGCGACTGCCGTAAATACGGCCGTAAATCGCGACTGTCGTAAATACGGCCGTAAATCGCGACTGTCGTAAATACGGCCGTAAAGCGCGACTGCCGTAAATACGGCCGTAAAGCGCGACTGCCGTAAATACGGCCGTAAAGCGCGACTGCCGTAAATACGGCCGTAAAGCGCGACTGTCGTAAATACGGCCGTAAATCGCGACCGTCGTAAATACGGCCGTATATCGCGACTGTCGTAAATACGGCCGTAAAGCGCGACTGCCGTAAATACGGCCGTAAAGCGCGACTGCCGTAAATACGGCCGTAAAGCGCGACTGCCGTAAATACGGCCGTAAAGCGCGACTGCCGTAAATACGGCCGTAAATCGCGACTGTCGTAAATACGGCCGTAAAGCGCGACTGCCGTAAATACGGCCGTAAAGCGCGACTGCCGTAAATACGGCCGTAAAGCGCGACTGCCGTAAATACGGCCGTAAAGCGCGACTGCCGTAAATACGGCCGTAAAGCGCGACTGCCGTAAATACGGCCGTAAAGCGCGACTGCCGTAAATACGGCCGTAAAGAGCGACTGCCGTAAATACGGCCGTAAAGCGCGACTGTCGTAAATACGGCCGTAAAGCGCGACTGCCGTAAATACGGCCGTAAAGCGCGACTGTCGTAAATACGGCCGTAAAGCGCGACTGCCGTACATACGGCCGTAAAGCGCGACTGCCGTAAATACGGCCGTAAAGCGCGACTGCCGTAAATACGGCCGTAAAGCGCGACTGCCGTAAATACGGCCGTAAATCGCGACTGCCGTAAATACGGCCGTAAAGCGCGACTGCCGTAAATACGGCCGTAAAGCGCGACTGCCGTAAATACGGCCGTAAAGCGCGACTGCCGTAAATACGGCCGTAAAGCGCGACTGCCGTAAATACGGCCGTAAAGCGCGACTGCCGTAAATACGGCCGTAAAGCGCGACTGTCGTAAATACGGCCGTAAAGCGCGACTGCCGTAAATACGGCCGTAAAGCGCGACTGCCGTAAATACGGCCGTAAAGCGCGACTGTCGTAAATACGGCCGTAAAGCGCGACTGTCGTAAATACGGCCGTAAAGCGCGACTGCCGTAAATACGGCCGTAAAGCGCGACTGCCGTAAATACGGCCGTAAAGCGCGACTGCCGTAAATACGGCCGTAAAGCGCGACTGCCGTAAATACGGCCGTAAAGCGCGACTGCCGTAAATGCGGCCGTAAAGCGCGACTGTCGTAAATACGGCCGTAAATAGCGACTGTCGTAAATACGGCCGTAAAGCGCGACTGTCGTAAATACGGCCGTAAATAGCGACTGTCGTAAATACGGCCGTAAAGCGCGACTGTCGTAAATACGGCCGTAAAGCGCGACTGCCGTAAATACGGCCGTAAAGCGCGACTGTCGTAAATACGGCCGTAAAGCGCGACTGCCGTAAATACGGCCGTAAAGCGCGACTGTCGTAAATACGGCCGTAAAGCGCGACTGTCGTAAATACGGCCGTAAAGCGCGACTGCCGTAAATACGGCCGTAAAGCGCGACCGTCGTAAATACGGCCGAAAAGCGCGACCGTCGTAAATACGGCCGTAAAGCGCGACCGCCGTAAATACGGCCGTAAAGCGCGACCGCCGTAAATACGGCCGTAAAGCGCGACCGCCGTAAATACGGCTGTAAAGCGCGACCGCCGTAAATACGGCCGTAAAGCGCGACTGCCGTAAATACGGCCGTAAAGCGCGACTGTCGTAAATACGGCCGTAAATAGCGACTGTCGTAAATACGGCCGTAAAGCGCGACAGTCGCGCTATACGGCCGTAAAGCGCGACTGCCGTAAATACGGCCGTAAAGCGCGACTGCCGTAAATACGGCCGTAAAGCGCGACTGTCGTAAATACGGCCGAAAAGCGCGACTGTCGTAAATACGGCCGTAAAGCGCGACTGCCGTAAATACGGCCGTAAAGCGCGACTGTCGTAAATACGGCCGTAAAGCGCGACTGCCGTAAATACGGCCGTAAAGCGCGACTGTCGTAAATACGGCCGTAAAGCGCGACTGTCGTGAATACGGCCGTAAAGCGCGACTGCCGTAAATACGGCCGTAAACGCGACTGTCGTAAATACGGCCGTAAAGCGCGACTGCCGTAAATACGGCCGTAAACGCGACTGTCGTAAATACGGCCGTAAAGCGCGACTGTCGTAAATACGGCCGTAAAGCGCGACTGCCGTAAATACGGCCGTAAATCGCGACTGTCGTAAATACGGCCGTAAAGCGCGACTGTCGTAAATACGGCCGTAAAGCGCGACTGTCGTAAATACGGCCGTAAAGCGCGACTGCCGTAAATACGGCCGTAAAGCGCGACTGCCGTAAATACGGCCGTAAAGCGCGACTGCCGTAAATACGGCCGTAAATCGCGACTGCCGTAAATACGGCCGTAAAGCGCGACTGCCGTAAATACGGCCGTAAAGCGCGACTGCCGTAAATACGGCCGTAAAGCGCGACTGCCGTAAATACGGCCGTAAAGCGCGACTGCCGTAAATACGGCCGTAAAGCGCGACTGTCGTAAATACGGCCGTAAAGCGCGACTGTCGTAAATACGGCCGTAAAGCGCGACTGTCGTAAATACGGCCGTAAAGCGCGACTGCCGTACATACGGCCGTAAAGCGCGACTGCCGTAAATACGGCCGTAAAGCGCGACTGCCGTAAATACGGCCGTAAAGCGCGACTGCCGTAAATGCGGCCGTAAAGCGCGACTGTCGTAAATACGGCCGTAAATAGCGACTGTCGCAAATACGGCCGTAAAGCGCGACTGTCGTAAATACGGCCGTAAATAGCGACTGTCGTAAATACGGCCGTAAAGCGCGACTGTCGTAAATACGGCCGTAAAGCGCGACTGCCGTAAATACGGCCGTAAAGCGCGACTGCCGTAAATACGGCCGTAAAGCGCGACTGCCGTAAATACGGCCCTAAAGCGCGACTGCCGTAAATACGGCCGTAAAGCGCGACTGCCGTAAATACGGCCGTAAAGCGCGACTGTCGTAAATACGGCCGTAAAGCGCGACTGTCGTAAATACGGCCGTAAATAGCGACTGTCGTAAATACGGCCGTAAAGCGCGACTGTCGTAAATACGGCCGTAAAGCGCGACTGCCGTAAATACGGCCGTAAAGCGCGACTGCCGTAAATACGGCCGTAAAGCGCGACTGCCGTAAATACGGCCGAAAAGCGCGACTGTCGTAAATACGGCCGTAAAGCGCGACTGTCGTAAATACGGCCGTAAATCGCGACTGTCGTAAATACGGCCGTAAAGCGCGACTGTCGTAAATACGGCCGTAAAGCGCGACTGTCGTAAATACGGCCGTAAAGCGCGACTGCCGTAAATACGGCCGTAAAGCGCGACTGCCGTAAATACGGCCGTAAAGCGCGACTGTCGTAAATACGGCCGTAAAGCGCGACTGCCGTAAATACGGCCGTAAATCGCGACTGCCGTAAATACGGCCGTAAAGCGCGACTGCCGTAAATACGGCCGTAAAGCGCGACTGCCGTAAATACGGCCGTAAGGGGCGACTGTCGTAAATACGGCCGTAAAGCGCGACTGCCGTAAATACGGCCGTAAAGCGCGACTGTCGTAAATACGGCCGTAAAGCGCGACTGCCGTAAATACGGCCGTAAAGCGCGACTGCCGTAAATACGGCCGTAAATCGCGACTGTCGTAAATACGGCCGTAAAGCGCGACTGCCGTAAATACGGCCGTAAAGCGCGACTGTCGTAAATACGGCCGTAAAGCGCGACTGCCGTAAATACGGCCGTAAAGCGCGACTGCCGTAAATACGGCCGTAAAGCGCGACTGTCGTAAAAGGTGCCGTAAAGCGCGACTGCCGTAAATGCGGCCGTAAAGCGCGACTGTCGTAAATACGGCCGTAAAGCGCGACTGCCGTAAATACGGCCGTAAAGCGCGACTGCCGTAAATACGGCCGTAAAGCGCGACTGTCGTAAATACGGCCGTAAAGCGCGACTGCCGTAAATACGGCCGTAAAGCGCGACTGCCGTAAATACGGCCGTAAAGCGCGACTGCCGTAAATACGGCCGTAAAGCGCGACTGCCGTAAATACGGCCGTAAAGCGCGACTGTCGTAAATACGGCCGTAAAGCGCGACTGCCGTAAATACGGCCGAAAAGCGCGACTGCCGTAAATACGGCCGTAAAGCGCGACTGTCGTAACTACGGCCGTAAAGCGCGACTGCCGTAAATACGGCCGTAAAGCGCGACTGTCGTAAATACGGCCGTAAAGCGCGACTGCCGTAAATACGGCCGTAAAGCGCGACTGTCGTAAATACGGCCGTAAAGCGCGACTGTCGTAAATACGGCCGTAAAGCGCGACTGTCGTAAATACGGCCGTAAATCGCGACTGCCGTAAATACGGCCGTAAATCGCGACTGCCGTAAATACGGCCGTAAAGCGCGACTGTCGTAAATACGGCCGTAAAGCGCGACTGTCGTAAATACGGCCGTAAAGCGCGACTGCCGTAAATACGGCCGTAAAGCGCGACTGCCGTAAATACGGCCGTAAAGCGCGACTGCCGTAAATACGGCCGTAAATCGCGACTGCCGTAAATACGGCCGTAAAGCGCGACTGCCGTAAATACGGCCGTAAATCGCGACTGCCGTAAATACGGCCGTAAAGCGCGACTGCCGTAAATACGGCCGTAAAGCGCGACTGTCGTAAATACGGCCGTAAATCGCGACTGCCGTAAATACGGCCGTAAAGCGCGACTGTCGTAAATACGGCCGTAAAGCGCGACTGCCGTAAATACGGCCGTAAAGCGCGACTGCCGTAAATACGGCCGTAAAGCGCGACTGTCGTAACTACGGCCGTAAAGCGCGACTGCCGTAAATACGGCCGTAAAGCGCGACTGCCGTAAATACGGCCGTAAAGCGCGACTGCCGTAAATACGGCCGTAAATCGCGACTGCCGTAAATACGGCCGTAAAGCGCGACTGTCGTAAATACGGCCGTAAAGCGCGACTGTCGTAAATACGGCCGTAAAGCGCGACTGCCGTAAATACGGCCGTAAAGCGCGACTGCCGTAAATACGGCCGTAAAGCGCGACTGTCGTAAATACGGCCGTAAAGCGCGACTGTCGTAAATACGGCCTTAAAGCGCGACTGCCGTAAATACGGCCGTAAAGCGCGACTGCCGTAAATACGGCCGTAAAGCGCGACTGCCGTAAATACGGCCGTAAAGCGCTACTGCCGTAAATACGGCCGTAAAGCGCGACTGCCGTAAATACGGCCGTAAAGCGCGACTGCCGTAAATACGGCCGTAAATCGCGACTGTCGTAAATACGGCCGTAAAGCGCGACTGCCGTAACTACGGCCGTAAAGCGCGACTGCCGTAAATACGGCCGTAAAGCGCGACTGTCGTAAATACGGCCGTAAAGCGCGACTGCCGTAAATACGGCCGTAAAGCGCGACTGCCGTAAATACGGCCCTAAAGCGCGACTGCCGTAAATACGGCCGTAAAGCGCGACTGCCGTAAATACGGCCGTAAAGCGCGACTGTCGTAAATACGGCCGTAAAGCGCGACTGTCGTAAATACGGCCGTAAATAGCGACTGTCGTAAATACGGCCGTAAAGCGCGACTGTCGTAAATACGGCCGTAAAGCGCGACTGCCGTAAATACGGCCGTAAAGCGCGACTGCCGTAAATACGGCCGTAAAGCGCGACTGCCGTAAATACGGCCGAAAGCGCGACTGTCGTAAATACGGCCGTAAAGCGCGACTGTCGTAAATACGGCCGTAAATCGCGACTGTCGTAAATACGGCCGTAAAGCGCGACTGTCGTAAATACGGCCGTAAAGCGCGACTGTCGTAAATACGGCCGTAAAGCGCGACTGCCGTAAATACGGCCGTAAAGCGCGACTGCCGTAAATACGGCCGTAAAGCGCGACTGCCGTAAATACGGCCGTAAATCGCGACTGCCGTAAATACGGCCGTAAAGCGCGACTGCCGTAAATACGGCCGTAAAGCGCGACTGCCGTAAATACGGCCGTAAGGGGCGACTGTCGTAAATACGGCCGTTAAAGCGCGACTGCCGTAAATACGGCCGTAAAGCGCGACTGTCGTAAATACGGCCGTAAAGCGCGACTGCCGTAAATACGGCCGTAAAGCGCGACTGTCGTAAATACGGCCGTAAAGCGCGACTGCCGTAAATACGGCCGTAAAGCGCGACTGTCGTAAATACGGCCGAAAAGCGCGACTGCCGTAAATACGGCCGTAAAGCGCGACTGCCGTAAATACGGCCGTAAAGCGCGACTGTCGTAAATACGGCCGTAAAGCGCGACTGTCGTAAATACGGCCGTAAATCGCGACTGCCGTAAATACGGCCGTAAAGCGCGACTGCCGTAAATACGGCCGTAAAGCGCGACTGCCGTAAATACGGCCGTAAAGCGCGACTGCCGTAAATACGGCCGTAAAGTGCGACTGCCGTAAATACGGCCGTAAAGCGTGACTGCCGTAAATACGGCCGTAAAGCGCGACTGTCGTAAATACGGCCGTAAAGCGCGACTGCCGTAAATACGGCCGTAAATCGCGACTGCCGTAAATACGGCCGTAAAGCGCGACTGCCGTAAATACGGCCGTAAAGCGCGACTGCCGTAAATACGGCCGTAAAGCGCGACTGCCGTAAATACGGCCGTAAAGCGCGACTGCCGTAAATACGGCCGTAAAGCGCGACTGTCGTAAATACGGCCGTAAATCGCGACTGTCGTAAATACGGCCGTAAAGCGCGACTGCCGTAAATACGGCCGTAAATCGCGACTGCCGTAAATACGGCCGTAAATCGCGACTGCCGTAAATACGGCCGTAAAGCGCGACTGTCGTAAATACGGCCGTAAAGCGCGACTGCCGTAAATACGGCCGTAAAGCGCGACTGCCGTAAATACGGCCGAAAAGGGCGACTGCCGTAAATACGGCCGTAAAGCGCGACTGCCGTAAATACGGCCGTAAAGCGCGACTGCCGTAAATACGGCCGTAAAGCGCGACTGTCGTAAATACGGCCGTAAAGCGCGACTGTCGTAAATACGGCCGTAAATCGCGACTGTCGTAAATACGGCCGTAAAGCGCGACTGCCGTAAATACGGCCGTAATCGCGACTGCCGTAAATACGGCCGTAAAGCGCGACTGCCGTAAATACGGCCGTAAATCGCGACTGCCGTAAATACGGCCGTAAGCGCGACTGCCGTAAATACGGCCGTAAAGCGCGACTGCCGTAAATACGGCCGTAAAGCGCGACTGTCGTAAATACGGCCGTAAATCGCGACTGCCGTAAATACGGCCGTAAAGCGCGACTGTCGTAATACGGCCGTAAAGCGCGACTGCCGTAAATACGGCCGTAAAGCGCGACTGCCGTAAATACGGCCGTAAAGCGCGACTGTCGTAACTACGGCCGTAAAGCGCGACTGTCGTAAATACGGCCGTAAATCGCGACTGTCGTAAATACGGCCGTAAATCGCGACTGTCGTAAATACGGCCGTAAAGCGCGACTGACGTAAATACGGCCGTAAAGCGCGACTGCCGTAAATACGGCCGTAAAGCGCGACTGCCGTAAATACGGCCGTAAAGCGCGACTGCCGTAAATACGGCCGTAAAGCGCGACTGCCGTAAATACGGCCGTAAAGCGCGACTGCCGTAAATACGGCCGTAAAGCGCGACTGCCGTAAATACGGCCGTAAAGCGCGACTGCCGTAAATACGGCCGCAAAGCGCGACTGCCGTAAATACGGCCGCAAAGCGCGACTGCCGTAAATACGGCCGCAAAGCGCGACTGCCGTAAATACGGCCGTAAAGCGCGACTGCCGTAAATACGGCCGTAAAGCGCGACTGCCGTAAATACGGCCGTAAATCGCGACTGCCGTAAATACGGCCGTAAAGCGCGACTGCCGTAAATACGGCCGTAAAGCGCGACTGCCGTAAATACGGCCGTAAATCGCGACTGCCGTAAATACGGCCGTAAAGCGCGACTGTCGTAAATACGGCCGTAAAGCGCGACTGCCGTAAATACGGCCGTAAATCGCGACTGTCGTAAATACGGCCGTAAAGCGCGACTGCCGTAAATACGGCCGTAAAGCGCGACTGTCGTAAATACGGCCGTTAAAGCGCGACTGCCGTAAATACGGCCGTAAAGCGCGACTGCCGTAAATACGGCCGTAAAGCGCGACTGTCGTAAAAGGTGCCGTAAAGCGCGACTGCCGTAAATGCGGCCGTAAAGCGCGACTGTCGTAAATACGGCCGTAAAGCGCGACTGCCGTAAATACGGCCGTAAAGCGCGACTGCCGTAAATACGGCCGTAAAGCGCGACTGTCGTAAATACGGCCGTAAAGCGCGACTGCCGTAAATACGGCCGTAAAGCGCGACTGCCGTAAATACGGCCGTAAAGCGCGACTGCCGTAAATACGGCCGTAAAGCGCGACTGCCGTAAATACGGCCGTAAAGCGCGACTGTCGTAAATACGGCCGTAAAGCGCGACTGCCGTAAATACGGCCGAAAAGCGCGACTGCCGTAAATACGGCCGTAAATCGCGACTGTCGTAACTACGGCCGTAAAGCGCGACTGCCGTAAATACGGCCGTAAAGCGCGACTGTCGTAAATACGGCCGTAAAGCGCGACTGCCGTAAATACGGCCGTAAAGCGCGACTGTCGTAAATACGGCCGTAAAGCGCGACTGTCGTAATACGGCCGTAAAGCGCGACTGTCGTAAATACGGCCGTAAATCGCGACTGCCGTAAATACGGCCGTAAATCGCGACTGCCGTAAATACGGCCGTAAAGCGCGACTGTCGTAAATACGGCCGTAAAGCGCGACTGTCGTAAATACGGCCGTAAAGCGCGACTGCCGTAAATACGGCCGTAAAGCGCGACTGCCGTAAATACGGCCGTAAAGCGCGACTGCCGTAAATACGGCCGTAAATCGCGACTGCCGTAAATACGGCCGTAAAGCGCGACTGCCGTAAATACGGCCGTAAATCGCGACTGCCGTAAATACGGCCGTAAAGCGCGACTGCCGTAAATACGGCCGTAAAGCGCGACTGTCGTAAATACGGCCGTAAATCGCGACTGCCGTAAATACGGCCGTAAAGCGCGACTGTCGTAAATACGGCCGTAAAGCGCGACTGCCGTAAATACGGCCGTAAAGCGCGACTGCCGTAAATACGGCCGTAAAGCGCGACTGTCGTAACTACGGCCGTAAAGCGCGACTGCCGTAAATACGGCCGTAAAGCGCGACTGCCGTAAATACGGCCGTAAAGCGCGACTGCCGTAAATACGGCCGTAAATCGCGACTGCCGTAAATACGGCCGTAAAGCGCGACTGTCGTAAATACGGCCGTAAAGCGCGACTGTCGTAAATACGGCCGTAAAGCGCGACTGCCGTAAATACGGCCGTAAAGCGCGACTGCCGTAAATACGGCCGTAAAGCGCGACTGTCGTAAATACGGCCGTAAAGCGCGACTGTCGTAAATACGGCCGTAAAGCGCGACTGCCGTAAATACGGCCGTAAAGCGCGACTGCCGTAATACGGCCGTAAAGCGCGACTGCCGTAAATACGGCCGTAAAGCGCTACTGCCGTAAATACGGCCGTAAAGCGCGACTGCCGTAAATACGGCCGTAAAGCGCGACTGCCGTAAATACGGCCGTAAATCGCGACTGTCGTAAATACGGCCGTAAAGCGCGACTGCCGTAACTACGGCCGTAAAGCGCGACTGCCGTAAATACGGCCGTAAAGCGCGACTGTCGTAAATACGGCCGTAAAGCGCGACTGCCGTAAATACGGCCGTAAAGCGCGACTGTCGTAAATACGGCCGTAAAGCGCGACTGTCGTAAATACGGCCGAAAAGCGCGACTGGCGTAAATACGGCCGTAAATCGCGACTGCCGTAAATACGGCCGTAAAGCGCGACTGCCGTAAATACGGCCGTAAAGCGCGACTGCCGTAAATACGGCCGTAAAGCGCGACTGCCGTAAATACGGCCGTAAAGCGCGACTGCCGTAAATACGGCCGTAAAGCGCGACTGCCGTAAATACGGCCGTAAGGCGCGACTGTCGTAAATACGGCCGTAAAGCGCGACTGTCGTAAATACGGCCGTAAAGCGCGACTGTCGTAAATACGGCCGTAAAGCGCGACTGCCGTAAATACGGCCGTAAAGCGCGACTGTCGTAAATACGGCCGTAAAGCGCGACTGCCGTAAATACGGCCGTAAAGCGCGACTGTCGTAAATACGGCCGAAAAGCGCGACTGCCGTAAATACGGCCGTAAAGCGCGACTGCCGTAAATACGGCCGTAAAGCGCGACTGTCGTAAATACGGCCGTAAAGCGCGACTGTCGTAAATACGGCCGTAAATCGCGACTGCCGTAAATACGGCCGTAAAGCGCGACTGCCGTAAATACGGCCGTAAAGCGCGACTGCCGTAAATACGGCCGTAAAGCGCGACTGCCGTAAATACGGCCGTAAAGCGCGACTGCCGTAAATACGGCCGTAAAGCGCGACTGCCGTAAATACGGCCGTAAAGCGCGACTGTCGTAAATACGGCCGTAAAGCGCGACTGCCGTAAATACGGCCGTAAAGCGCGACTGCCGTAAATACGGCCGTAAAGCGCGACTGCCGTAAATACGGCCGTAAAGCGCGACTGCCGTAAATACGGCCGTAAAGCGCGACTGTCGTAAATACGGCCGTAAATCGCGACTGTCGTAAATACGGCCGTAAAGCGCGACTGCCGTAAATACGGCCGTAAATCGCGACTGCCGTAAATACGGCCGTAAATCGCGACTGCCGTAAATACGGCCGTAAAGCGCGACTGTCGTAAATACGGCCGTAAAGCGCGACTGCCGTAAATACGGCCGTAAAGCGCGACTGCCGTAAATACGGCCGAAAAGGGCGACTGCCGTAAATACGGCCGTAAAGCGCGACTGCCGTAAATACGGCCGTAAAGCGCGACTGCCGTAAATACGGCCGTAAAGCGCGACTGTCGTAAATACGGCCGTAAAGCGCGACTGTCGTAAATACGGCCGTAAATCGCGACTGTCGTAAATACGGCCGTAAAGCGCGACTGCCGTAAATACGGCCGTAAAGCGCGACTGCCGTAAATACGGCCGTAAATCGCGACTGCCGTAAATACGGCCGTAAAGCGCGACTGCCGTAAATACGGCCGTAAATCGCGACTGCCGTAAATACGGCCGTAAAGCGCGACTGCCGTAAATACGGCCGTAAAGCGCGACTGTCGTAAATACGGCCGTAAATCGCGACTGCCGTAAATACGGCCGTAAAGCGCGACTGTCGTAAATACGGCCGTAAAGCGCGACTGCCGTAAATACGGCCGTAAAGCGCGACTGCCGTAAATACGGCCGTAAAGCGCGACTGTCGTAACTACGGCCGTAAAGCGCGACTGCCGTAAATACGGCCGCAAAGCGCGACTGCCGTAAATACGGCCGCAAAGCGCGACTGCCGTAAATACGGCCGTAAAGCGCGACTGCCGTAAATACGGCCGTAAATCGCGACTGCCGTAAATACGGCCGTAAAGCGCGACTGCCGTAAATACGGCCGTAAAGCGCGACTTCCGTAAATACGGCCGTAAATCGCGACTGTCGTAAATACGGCCGTAAAGCGCGACTGTCGTAAATACGGCCGTAAAGCGCGACTGCCGTAAATACGGCCGTAAATCGCGACTGCCGTAAATACGGCCGTAAATCGCGACTGCCGTAAATACGGCCGTAAAGCGCGACTGCCGTAAATACGGCCGTAAAGCGCGACTGCCGTAAATACGGCCGTAAAGCGCGACTGCCGTAAATACGGCCGTAAAGCGCGACTGTCGTAACTACGGCCGTAAAGCGCGACTGTCGTAACTACGGCCGTAAAGCGCGACTGTCGTAAATACGGCCGTAAAGCGCGACTGTCGTAAATACGGCCGTAAAGCGCGACTGTCGTAAATACGGCCGTAAAGCGCGACTGCCGTAAATACGGCCGTAAAGCGCGACTGCCGTAAATACGGCCGAAAGGCGCGACTGTCGTAAATACGGCCGTAAAGCGCGACTGCCGTAAATACGGCCGTAAAGCGCGACTGCCGTAAATACGGCCGTAAAGCGCGACTGCCGTAAATACGGCCGTAAATCGCGACTGTCGTAAATACGGCCGTAAAGCGCGACTGTCGTAAATACGGCCGTAAAGCGCGAGTGTCGTAAATACGGCCGTAAAGCGCGACTGTCGTAAATACGGCCGTAAAGCGCGACTGCCGTAAATACGGCCGTAAAGCGCGACTGCCGTAAATACGGCCGTAAAGCGCGACTGCCGTAAATACGGCCGTCAATCGCGACTGCCGTAAATACGGCCGTAAAGCGCGACTGCCGTAAATACGGCCGTAAAGCGCGACTGCCGTAAATACGGCCGTAAAGCGCGACTGCCGTAAATACGGCCGTAAAGCGCGACTGTCGTAACTACGGCCGTAAAGCGCGACTGTCGTAACTACGGCCGTAAAGCGCGACTGTCGTAACTACGGCCGTAAAGCGCGACTGTCGTAAATACGGCCGTAAAGCGCGACTGCCGTAAATACGGCCGTAAAGCGCGACTGCCGTAAATACGGCCGAAAGGCGCGACTGTCGTAAATACGGCCGTAAAGCGCGACTGCCGTAAATACGGCCGTAAAGCGCGACTGCCGTAAATACGGCCGTAAAGCGCGACTGCCGTAAATACGGCCGTAAATCGCGACTGTCGTAAATACGGCCGTAAAGCGCGACTGTCGTAAATACGGCCGTAAAGCGCGAGTGTCGTAAATACGGCCGTAAAGCGCGACTGTCGTAAATACGGCCGTAAAGCGCGACTGCCGTAAATACGGCCGTAAAGCGCGACTGCCGTAAATACGGCCGTAAAGCGCGACTGTCGTAAATACGGCCGTAAATAGCGACTGTCGTAAATACGGCCGTAAAGCGCGACTGTCGTAAATACGGCCGTAAATACCGACTGTCGTAAATACGGCCGTAAAGCGCGACTGTCGTAAATACGGCCGTAAAGCGCGACTGCCGCAAATACGGCCGTAAAGCGCGACTGCCGTAAATACGGCCGTAAAGCGCGACTGCCGTAAATACGGCCGTAAAGCGCGACTGCCGTAAATACGGCCGTAAAGCGCGACTGCCGTAAATACGGCCGTAAAGCGCGACTGTCGTAAATACGGCCGTAAATAGCGACTGTCGTAAATACGGCCGTAAAGCGCGACTGTCGTAAATACGGCCGTAAATAGCGACTGTCGTAAATACGGCCGTAAAGCGCGACTGCCGTAAATACGGTGCCGTAAATACGGCCGTAAAGCGCGACTGTCGTAAATACGGCCGTAAAGCGCGACTGCCGTAAATACGGCCGTAAAGCGCGACTGCCGTAAATACGGCCGTAAAGCGCGACTGTCGTAAATACTGCCGAAAAGCGAGACTGTCGTAAATACGGCCGTAAAGCGCGACTGCGTAAATACGGCCGTAAAGCGCGACTGTCGTAAATACGGCCGTAAAGCGCGACTGCCGTAAATACGGCCGTAAATCGCGACTGCCGTAAATACGGCCGTAAAGCGCGACTGTCGTAAATACGGCCGTAAAGCGCGACTGTCGTAAATACGGCGGAAAAGCGCGACTGCCGTAAATACGGCGTAAAGCGCGACTGCCGTAAATACGCCGAAAGGCGCGACTGTCGTAAATACGGCCGTAAAGCGCGACTGCCGTAAATACGGCCGTAAAGCGCGACTGCCGTAAATACGGCCGTAAAGCGCGACTGCCGTAAATACGGCCGTAAATCGCGACTGTCGTAAATACGGCCGTAAAGCGCGACTGTCGTAAATACGGCCGTAAAGCGCGAGTGTCGTAAATACGGCCGTAAAGCGCGACTGTCGTAAATACGGCCGTAAAGCGCGACTGCCGTAAATACGGCCGTCAATCGCGACTGCCGTAAATACGGCCGTAAAGCGCGACTGCCGTAAATACGGCGTAAAGCGCGACTGCCGTAAATACGGCCCGTAAGCGCGACTGCCGTAATACGGCCGTAAAGCGCGACTGTCGTAACTACGGCCGTAAAGCGCGACTGTCGTAACTACGCCGTAAGCGCGACTGTCGTAAATACGGCCGTAAAGCGCGACTGTCGTAAATACGGCCGTTAAAGCGCGACTGCCGTAAATACGGCGTAAAGCGCGACTGCCGTAAATACGGCCGAAAGGCGCGACTGTCGTAAATACGGCCGTAAAGCGCGACTGCCGTAAATACGGCGTAAAGCGCGACTGCCGTAAATACGGCCGTAAAGCGCGACTGCCGTAAATACGGCGTAAATCGCGACTGTCGTAAATACGGCCGTAAAGCGCGACTGTCGTAAATACGGCCGTAAAGCGCGAGTGTCGTAAATACGGCCGTAAAGCGCGACTGTCGTAAATACGGCCCGTAAAGCGCGACTGCCGTAAATACGGCCGTAAAGCCGCGACTGCCGTAAATACGGCCGTAAAGCGCGACTGTCGTAAATACGGCCGTAAATAGCGACTGTCGTAAATACGGCCGTAAAGCGCGACTGTCGTAAATACGGCCGTAAATACCGACTGTCGTAAATACGGCCGTAAAGCGCGACTGTCGTAATACGGCCGTAAAGCGCGACTGCCGCAAATACGGCCGTAAAGCGCGACTGCCGTAAATACGGCCGTAAAGCGCGACTGCCGTAAATACGCCGTAAAGCGCGACTGCCGTAAATACGGCGTAAAGCGCGACTGCCGTAAATACGGCGTAAAGCGCGACTGCCGTAAATACGGCCGTAAAGCGCGACTGTCGTAAATACGGCCGTAAATAGCGACTGTCGTAAATCGGCCGTAAGCGCGACTGTCGTAAATACGGCCGTAAATAGCGACTGTCGTAATACGGCCGTAAAGCGCGACTGTCGTAAATACGGCCGTAAAGCGCGACTGCCGTAAATACGGCCGTACTGCCGTAAATACGGCCGTAAAGCGCGACTGCCGTAAATACGGCCGTAAAGCGCGACTGCCGTAAATACGGCCGTAAAGCGCGACTGTCGTAAATACGGCCGTAAAGCGCGACTGCCGTAAATACGGCCGTAAAGCGCGACTGCCGTAAATACGGCCGTAAAGCGCGACTGTCGTAAATACGGCCGAAAAGCGCGACTGCCGTAAATACGGCCGTAAAGCGCGACTGCCGTAAATACGGCCGTAAAGCGCGACTGTCGTAAATACGGCCGTAAAGCGCGACTGCCGTAAATACGGCCGTAAATCGCGACTGCCGTAAATACGGCCGTAAAGCGCGACTGCCGTAAATACGGCCGTAAATCGCGACTGCCGTAAATACGGCCGTAAAGCGCGACTGCCGTAAATACGGCCGTAAAGCGCGACTGCCGTAAATACGGCCGTAAAGCGCGACTGCCGTAAATACGGCCGTAAAGCGCGACTGCCGTAAATACGGCCGTAAAGCGCGACTGCCGTAAATACGGCCGTAAAGCGCGACTGCCGTAAATACGGCCGTAAAGCGCGACTGCCGTAAATACGGCCGTAAAGCGCGACTGTCCGTAAATACGGCCGTAAAGCGCGACTGTCGTAAATACGGCCGTAAAGCGCGACTGCCGTAAATACGGCCGTAAAGCGCGACTGCCGTAAATACGGCCGTAAAGCGCGACTGCCGTAAATACGGCCGTAAAGCGCGACTGCCGTAAATACGGCCGTAAAGCGCGACTGCCGTAAATACGGCCGTAAAGCGCGACTGCCGTAAATACGGCCGTAAAGCGCGACTGCCGTAAATACGGCCGTAAAGCGCGACTGCCGTAAATACGGCCGTAAAGCGCGACTGCCGTAAATACGGCCGTAAAGCGCGACTGCCGTAAATACGGCCGTAAAGCGCGACTGTCGTAAATACGGCCGTAAAGCGCGACTGCCGTAAATACGGCCGTAAAGCGCGACTGCCGTAAATACGGCCGTAAAGCGCGACTGCCGTAAATACGGCCGTAAAGCGCGACTGTCGTAAATACGGCCGTAAAGCGCGACTGTCGTAAATACGGCTGGCCGTAAAGCGCGACTGCCGTAAATACGGCCGTAAGGCGCGACTGTCGTAAATACGGCCGTAAATCGCGACTGCCGTAAATACGGCCGTAAAGCGCGACTGCCGTAAATACGGCCGTAAAGCGCGACTGTCGTAAATACGGCCGAAAAGCGCGACTGTCGTAAATACGGCCGTAAAGCGCGACTGCCGTAAATACGGCCGTAAAGCGCGACTGTCGTAAATACGGCCGTAAAGCGCGACTGCCGTAAATACGGCCGTAAAGCGCGACTGCCGTAAATACGGCCGTAAAGCGCGACTGTCGTAAATACGGCCGTAAAGCGCGACTGCCGTAAATACGGCCGTAAAGCGCGACTGTCGTAAATACGGCCGTAAAGCGCGACTGCCGTAAATACGGCCGTAAAGCGCGACTGCCGTAAATACGGCCGTAAAGCGCGACTGTCGTAAATACGGCCGTAAAGCGCGACTGCCGTAAATACGGCCGTAAAGCGCGACTGCCGTAAATACGGCCGTAAAGCGCGACTGCCGTAAATACGGCCGTAAAGCGCGACTGTCGTAAATACGGCCGTAATCGCGACTGCCGTAAATACGGCCGTAAAGCGCGACTGCCGTAAATACGGCCGTAAAGCGCGACTGCCGTAAATACGGCCGTAAGGCGCGACTGTCGTAAATACGGCCGTAAATCGCGACTGTCGTAAATACGGCCGTAAAGCGCGACTGTCGTAAATACGGCCGTAAAGCGCGACTGCCGTAAATACGGCCGTAAAGCGCGACTGTCGTAAATACGGCCGAAAAGCGCGACTGTCGTAAATACGGCCGTAAAGCGCGACTGCCGTAAATACGGCCGTAAAGCGCGACTGCCGTAAATACGGCCGTAAAGCGCGACTGCCGTAAATACGGCCGTAAAGCGCGACTGCCGTAAATACGGCCGTAAAGCGCGACTGCCGTAAATACGGCGAAAAGCGCGACTGTCGTAAATACGGCCGTAAAGCGCGACTGCCGTAAATACGGCCGTAAGCGCGACTGTCGTAAATACGGCCGTAAAGCGCGACTGCCGTAAATACGGCCGTAAAGCGCGACTGCCGTAAATACGGCCGTAAAGCGCGACTGCCGTAAATACGGCCGTAAAGCGCGACTGTCGTAAATACGGCCGTAAATCGCGACTGCCGTAAATACGGCCGTAAAGCGCGACTGCCGTAAATACGGCCGTAAATCGCGACTGCCGTAAATACGGCCGTAAAGCGCGACTTGCCGTAAATACGGCCGTAAAGCGCGACTGCCGTAAATACGGCCGTAAAGCGCGACTGTCGTAAATACGGCCGTAAAGCGCGACTGCCGTAAATACGGCCGTAAAGCGCGACTGCCGTAAATACGGCCGTAAAGCGCGACTGTCGTAAATACGGCCGTAAAGCGCGACTGTCGTAAATACGGCCGTAAAGCGCGACTGCCGTAAATACGGCCGTAAAGCGCGACTGCCGTAAATACGGCCGTAAAGCGCGACTGCCGTAAATGCGGCCGTAAAGCGGCACTGTCGTAAATACGGCCGTAAATACCGACTGTCGTAAATACGGCCGTAAAGCGCGACTGTCGTAAATACGGCCGTAAATAGCGACTGTCGTAAATACGGCCGTAAATAGCGACTGTCGTAAATACGGCCGTAAAGCGCGACTGCCGTAAATACGGCCGTAAAGCGCGACTGCCGTAAATACGGCCGTAAAGAGCGACTGTCGTAAAAGGTGCCGTAAAGCGCGACTGCCGTAAATACGGCCGTAAAGCGCGACTGCCGTAAATACGGCCGTAAAGCGCGACTGCCGTAAATACGGCCGTAAAGCGCGACTGCCGTAAATGCGGCCGTAAAGCGGCACTGTCGTAAATACGGCCGTAAATAGCGACTGTCGTAAATACGGCCGTAAAGCGCGACTGTCGTAAATACGGCCGTAAATAGCGACTGTCGTAAATACGGCCGTTAAAGCGCGACTGCCGTAAATACGGCCGTAAAGCGCGACTGTCGTAAATACGGCCGTAAAGCGCGACTGCCGTAAATACGGCCGTAAAGCGCGACTGCCGTAAATACGGCCGTAAAGAGCGACTGTCGTAAAAGGTGCCGTAAAGCGCGACTGCCGTAAATACGGCCGTAAAGCGCGACTGTCGTAAATACGGCCGTAAAGCGCGACTGCTGTAAATACGGCCGTAAAGCGCGACTGCCGTAAATACGGCCGTAAAGCGCGACTGCCGTAAATACGGCCGTAAAGCGCGACTGCCGTAAATACGGCCGTAAAGCGCGACTGTCGTAAATACGGCCGTAAAGCGCGACTGCCGTAAATACGGCCGTAAAGCGCGACTGCCGTAAATACGGCCGTAAAGCGCGACTGTCGTAAATACGGCCGTAAAGCGCGACTGCCGTAAATACGGCCGTAAAGCGCGACTGTCGTAAATACGGCCGTAAAGCGCGACTGCCGTAAATACGGCCATAAATCGCGACTGCCGTAAATACGGCCGTAAAGCGCGACTGTCGTAAATACGGCCGTAAAGCGCGACTGTCGTAAATACGGCCGTAAAGCGCGACTGTCGTAAATACGGCCGTAAATAGCGACTGTCGTAAATACGCCGTAAAGCGCGACTGCCGTAAATACGGCCGTAAATCGCGACTGCCGTAAATACGGCCGTAAAGCGCGACTGCCGTAAATACGGCCGTAAGCGCGACTGTCGTAAATACGGCCGTAAAGCGCGACTGTCGTAAATACGGCCGTAAAGCGCGACTGTCGTAAATACGGCCGTAAATAGCGACTGCCGTAAATACGGCCGTAAAGCGCGACTGCCGTAAATACGGCCGTAAAGCGTGACTGTCGTAAATACGGCCGTAAAGCGCGACTGTCGTAAATACGGCCGTAAAGCGCGACTGTCGTAAATACGGCCGTAAAGCGCGACTGCCGTAAATACGGCCGTAAAGCGCGACTGTCGTAAATACGGCCGTAAAGCGCGACTGTCGTAAATACGGCCGTAAAGCGCGACTGCCGTAAATACGGCCGTAAAGCGCGACTGTCGTAAATACGGCCGTAAATCGCGACTGTCGTAAATACGGCCGTAAAGCGCGACTGCCGTAAATACGGCCGTAAAGCGCGACTGTCGTAAATACGGCCGTAAAGCGCGACTGCCGTAAATACGGCCGTAAAGCGCGACTGCCGTAAATACGGCCGTAAAGCGCGACTGTCGTAAATACGGCCGTAAAGCGCGACTGTCGTAAATACGGCCGTAAAGCGCGACTGCCGTAAATACGGCCGTAAAGCGCGATTGCCGTAAATACGGCCGTAAAGCGCGACTGCCGTAAATACGGCCGTAAATCGCGACTGCCGTAAATACGGCCGTAAAGCGCGACTGTCGTAAATACGGCCGTAAAGCGCGACTGTCGTAAATACGGCCGTAAAGCGCGACTGTCGTAAATACGGCCGTAAATAGCGACTGTCGTAAATACGGCCGTAAAGCGCGACTGCCGTAAATACGGCCGTAAATCGCGACTGCCGTAAATACGGCCGTAAAGCGCGACTGCCGTAAATACGGCCGTAAAGCGCGACTGTCGTAAATACGGCCGTAAAGCGCGACTGTCGTAAATACGGCCGTAAAGCGCGACTGTCGTAAATACGGCCGTAAATAGCGACTGCGTAAATACGGCCGTAAAGCGCGACTGTCGTAAATACGGCCGTAAAGCGCGACTGCCGTAAATACGGCCGTAAAGCGCGACTGTCGTAAATACGGCCGTAAAGCGCGACTGCCGTAAATACGGCCGTAAAGCGCGACTGCCGTAAATACGGCCGTAAAGCGCGACTGTCGTAAATACGGCCGTAAAGCGCGACTGCCGTAAATACGGCCGTAAAGCGCGACTGTCGTAAATACGGCCGTAAAGCGCGACTGTCGTAAATACGGCCGTAAAGCGCGACTGCCGTAAATACGGCCGTAAAGCGCGACTGCCGTAAATACGGCCGAAAAGCGCGACTGTCGTAAATACGGCCGTAAAGCGCGACTGCCGTAAATACGGCCGTAAAGCGCGACTGTCGTAAATACGGCCGTAAAGCGCGACTGCCGTAAATACGGCCGTAAAGCGCGACTGCCGTAAATACGGCCGTAAAGCGCGACTGTCGTAAATACGGCCGTAAATCGCGACTGTCGTAAATACGGCCGTAAAGCGCGACTGCCGTAAATACGGCCGTAAAGCGCGACTGCCGTAAATACGGCCGTAAAGCGCGACTGCCGTAAATACGGCCGTAAAGCGCGACTGCCGTAAATACGGCCGTAAAGCGCGACTGCCGTAAATACGGCCGTAAAGGGCGACTGCCGTAAATACGGCCGTAAAGCGCGACTGCCGTAAATACGGCCGTAAAGCGCGACTGCCGTAAATACGGCCGTAAAGCGCGACTGCCGTAAATACGGCCGTAAATCGCGACTGCCGTAAATACGGCCGTAAAGCGCGACTGCCGTAAATACGGCCGTAAAGCGCGACTGCCGTAAATACGGCCGTAAGGCGCGACTGTCGTAAATACGGCCGTAAAGCGCGACTGCCGTAAATACGGCCGTAAAGCGCGACTGTCGTAAATACGGCCGAAAAGCGCGACTGCCGTAAATACGGCCGTAAAGCGCGACTGCCGTAAATACGGCCGTAAAGCGCGACTGTCGTAAATACGGCCGTAAAGCGCGACTGCCGTAAATACGGCCGTAAAGCGCGACTGCCGTAAATACGGCCGTAAAGCGCGACTGTCGTAATACGGCCGTAAAGCGCGACTGCCGTAAATACGGCCGGAAAGCGCGACTGCCGTAAATACGGCCGTAAATCGCGACTGCCGTAAATACGGCCGTAAAGCGCGACTGCCGTAAATACGGCCGTAAAGCGCGACTGTCGTAAATACGGCCGTAAAGCGCGACTGCCGTAAATACGGCCGTAAAGCGCGACTGTCGTAAATACGGCCGTAAAGCGCGACTGCCGTAAATACGGCCGTAAAGCGCGACTGTCGTAAATACGGCCGTAAAGCGCGACTGCCGTAAATACGGCCGTAAAGCGCGACTGTCGTAAATACGGCCGTAAAGCGCGACTGCCGTAAATACGGCCGTAAATCGCGACTGCCGTAAATACGGCCGTAAATCGCGACTGTCGTAAATACGGCCGTAAAGCGCGACTGTCGTAAATACGGCCGTAAAGCGCGACTGTCGTAAATACGGCCGTAATCGCGACTGCCGTAAATACGGCCGTAAAGCGCGACTGCCGTAAATACGGCCGTAAAGCGCGACTGCCGTAAATACGGCCGTAAAGCGCGACTGCCGTAAATACGGCCGTAAAGCGCGACTGCCGTAAATACGGCCGTAAAGCGCGACTGCCGTAAATACGGCCGTAAAGGGCGACTGCCGTAAATACGGCCGTAAAGCGCGACTGCCGTAAATACGGCCGTAAAGCGCGACTGCCGTAAATACGGCCGTAAAGCGCGACTGCCGTAAATACGGCCGTAAAGCGCGATTGCCGTAAATACGGCCGTAAATCGCGACTGTCGTAAATACGGCCGTAAAGCGCGACTGCCGTAAATACGGCCGTAAAGCGCGACTGCCGTAAATACGGCCGTAAAGCGCGACTGTCGTAAATACGGCCGTAAAGCGCGACTGCCGTAAATACGGCCGGAAAGCGCGACTGCCGTAAATACGGCCGTAAATCGCGACTGCCGTAAATACGGCCGTAAAGCGCGACTGCCGTAAATACGGCCGTAAAGCGCGACTGTCGTAAATACGGCCGTAAAGCGCGACTGCCGTAAATACGGCCGTAAAGCGCGACTGTCGTAAATACGGCCGTAAAGCGCGACTGCCGTAAATACGGCCGTAAAGCGCGACTGTCGTAAATACGGCCGTAAAGCGCGACTGCCGTAAATACGGCCGTAAAGCGCGACTGTCGTAAATACGGCCGTAAAGCGCGACTGCCGTAAATACGGCCGTAAATCGCGACTGCCGTAAATACGGCCGTAAATCGCGACTGTCGTAAATACGGCCGTAAAGCGCGACTGTCGTAAATACGGCCGTAAAGCGCGACTGTCGTAAATACGGCCGTAAATCGCGACTGCCGTAAATACGGCCGTAAAGCGCGACTGCCGTAAATACGGCCGTAAAGCGCGACTGCCGTAAATACGGCCGTAAAGCGCGACTGCCGTAAATACGGCCGTAAAGCGCGACTGCCGTAAATACGGCCGTAAAGCGCGACTGCCGTAAATACGGCCGTAAAGGGCGACTGCCGTAAATACGGCCGTAAAGCGCGACTGCCGTAAATACGGCCGTAAAGCGCGACTGCCGTAAATACGGCCGTAAAGCGCGACTGCCGTAAATACGGCCGTAAAGCGCGATTGCCGTAAATACGGCCGTAAATCGCGACTGTCGTAAATACGGCCGTAAAGCGCGACTGCCGTAAATACGGCCGTAAAGCGCGACTGCCGTAAATACGGCCGTAAAGCGCGACTGTCGTAAATACGGCCGTAAAGCGCGACTGTCGTAAATACGGCCGAAAAGCGCGACTGCCGTAAATACGGCCGTAAAGCGCGACTGTCGTAAATACGGCCGTAAAGCGCGACTGCCGTAAATACGGCCGTAAAGCGCGACTGCCGTAAATACGGCCGTAAAGCGCGACTGCCGTAAATACGGCCGTAAAGCGCGACTGCCGTAAATACGGCCGTAAAGCGCGACTGTCGTAAATACGGCCGTAAAGCGCGACTGCCGTAAATACGGCCGTAAAGCGCGACTGCCGTAAATACGGCCGTAAAGCGCGACTGTCGTAAATACGGCCGTAAAGCGCGACTGCCGTAAATACGGCCGTAAAGCGCGACTGCCGTAAATACGGCCGTAAAGCGCGACTGTCGTAAATACGGCCGTAAATCGCGACTGTCGTAAATACGGCCGTAAAGCGCGACTGCCGTAAATACGGCCGTAAAGCGCGACTGCCGTAAATACGGCCGTAAGGCGCGACTGTCGTAAATACGGCCGTAAATCGCGACTGTCGTAAATACGGCCGTAAAGCGCGACTGTCGTAAATACGGCCGTAAAGCGCGACTGCCGTAAATACGGCCGTAAATCGCGACTGTCGTAAATACGGCCGTAAAGCGCGACTGTCGTAAATACGGCCGTAAAGCGCGAGTGTCGTAAATACGGCCGTAAAGCGCGACTGTCGTAAATACGGCCGTAAAGCGCGACTGCCGTAAATACGGCCGTAAAGCGCGACTGCCGTAAATACGGCCGTAAAGCGCGACTGTCGTAAATACGGCCGTAAGCATAGCGACTGTCGTAAATACGGCCGTAAAGCGCGACTGTCGTAAATACGGCCGTAAATAGCGACTGTCGTAAATACGGCCGTAAAGCGCGACTGTCGTAAATACGGCCGTAAAGCGCGACTGCCGCAAATACGGCCGTAAAGCGCGACTGCCGTAAATACGGCCGTAAAGCGCGACTGCCGTAAATACGGCCGTAAAGCGCGACTGCCGTAAATACGGCCGTAAAGCGCGACTGCCGTAAATACGGCCGTAAAGCGCGACTGTCGTAAATACGGCCGTAAATAGCGACTGTCGTAAATACGGCCGTAAAGCGCGACTGTCGTAAATACGGCCGTAAAGCGCGACTGTCGTAAATACGGCCGTAAAGCGCGACTGTCGTAAATACGGCCGTAAAGCGCGACTGTCGTAAATACGGCCGTAAAGCGCGACTGCCGTAAATACGGCCGTAAAGCGCGACTGCCGTAAATACGGCCGTAAAGCGCGACTGTCGTAAATACGGCCGAAAAGCGAGACTGTCGTAAATACGGCCGTAAAGCGCGACTGCCGTAAATACGGCCGTAAAGCGCGACTGTCGTAAATACGGCCGTAAATCGCGACTGTCGTAAATACGGCCGTAAAGCGCGACTGTCGTAAATACGGCCGTAAATCGCGACTGTCGTAAATACGGCCGTAAAGCGCGACTGCCGTAAATACGGCCGTAAAGCGCGACTGCCGTAAATACGGCCGTAAGGCGCGACTGTCGTAAATACGGCCGTAAATCGCGACTGTCGTAAATACGGCCGTAAAGCGCGACTGTCGTAAATACGGCCGTAAAGCGCGACTGCCGTAAATACGGCCGTAAATCGCGACTGTCGTAAATACGGCCGTAAAGCGCGACTGTCGTAAATACGGCCGTAAAGCGCGAGTGTCGTAAATACGGCCGTAAAGCGCGACTGTCGTAAATACGGCCGTAAAGCGCGACTGCCGTAAATACGGCCGTAAAGCGCGACTGCCGTAAATACGGCCGTAAAGCGCGACTGTCGTAAATACGGCCGTAAATAGCGACTGTCGTAAATACGGCCGTAAAGCGCGACTGCCGTAAATACGGCCGTAAATAGCGACTGTCGTAAATACGGCCGTAAAGCGCGACTGTCGTAAATACGGCCGTAAAGCGCGACTGCCGCAAATACGGCCGTAAAGCGCGACTGCCGTAAATACGGCCGTAAAGCGCGACTGCCGTAAATACGGCCGTAAAGCGCGACTGCCGTAAATACGGCCGTAAAGCGCGACTGCCGTAAATACGGCCGTAAAGCGCGACTGCCGTAAATACGGCCGTAAAGCGCGACTGTCGTAAATACGGCCGTAAATAGCGACTGTCGTAAATACGGCCGTAAAGCGCGACTGTCGTAAATACGGCCGTAAATAGCGACTGTCGTAAATACGGCCGTAAAGCGCGACTGTCGTAAATACGGCCGTAAAGCGCGACTGTCGTAAATACGGCCGTAAAGCGCGACTGCCGTAAATACGGCCGTAAAGCGCGACTGCCGTAAATACGGCCGTAAAGCGCGACTGTCGTAAATACGGCCGAAAAGCGAGACTGTCGTAAATACGGCCGTAAAGCGCGACTGCCGTAAATACGGCCGTAAAGCGCGACTGTCGTAAATACGGCCGTAAAGCGCGACTGCCGTAAATACGGCCGTAAAGCGCGACTGTCGTAAATACGGCCGTAAAGCGCGACTGTCGTAAATACGGCCGTAAAGCGCGACTGCCGTAAATACGGCCGTAAAGCGCGACTGCCGTAAATACGGCCGTAAATCGCGACTGTCGTAAATACGGCCGTAAAGCGCGACTGTCGTAAATACGGCCGTAAAGCGCGACTGTCGTAAATACGGCCGTAAAGCGCGACTGTCGTAACTACGGCCGTAAAGCGCGACTGTCGTAAATACGGCCGTAAAGCGCGACTGTCGTAAATACGGCCGTAAATAGCGACTGTCGTAAATACGGCCGTAAAGCGCGACTGTCGTAAATACGGCCGTAAATAGCGACTGTCGTAAATACGGCCGTAAAGCGCGACTGTCGTAAATACGGCCGTAAAGCGCGACTGTCGTAAATACGGCCGTAAAGCGCGACTGTCGTAAATACGGCCGTAAATAGCGACTGTCGTAAATACGGCCGTAAAGCGCGACTGTCGTAAATACGGCCGTAAAGCGCGACTGCCGTAAATACGGCCGTAAAGCGCGACTGTCGTAAATACGGCCGAAAAGCGAGACTGTCGTAAATACGGCCGTAAAGCGCGACTGCCGTAAATACGGCCGTAAAGCGCGACTGTCGTAAATACGGCCGTAAAGCGCGACTGCCGTAAATACGGCCGTAAAGCGCGACTGTCGTAAATACGGCCGTAAAGCGCGACTGTCGTAAATACGGCCGTAAAGCGCGACTGCCGTAAATACGGCCGTAAAGCGCGACTGTCGTAAATACGGCCGTAAAGCGCGACTGTCGTAAATACGGCCGTAAAGCGCGACTGTCGTAAATACGGCCGTAAAGCGCGACTGTCGTAACTACGGCCGTAAAGCGCGACTGTCGTAAATACGGCCGTAAAGCGCGACTGTCGTAAATACGGCGGAAAAGCGCGACTGCCGTAAATACGGCCGTAAAGCGCGACTGCCGTAAATACGGCCGTAAAGCGCGACTGTCGTAAATACGGCCGTAAAGCGCGACTGCCGTAAATACGGCCGTAAAGCGCGACTGTCGTAAATACGGCCGTAAAGCGCGACTGCCGTAAATACGGCCGTAAAGCGCGACTGTCGTAAATACGGCCGTAAATCGCGACTGCCGTAAATACGGCCGTAAAGCGCGACTGTCGTAAATACGGCCGTAAAGCGCGACTGTCGTAAATACGGCCGTAAATCGCGACTGTCGTAAATACGGCCGTAAAGCGCGACTGTCGTAAATACGGCCGTAAAGCGCGACTGTCGTAAATACGGCCGTAAAGCGCGACTGCCCTAAATACGGCCGTAAATCGCGACTGCCGTAAATACGGCCGTAAAGCGCGACTGCCGTAAATACGGCCGTAAAGCGCGACTGCCGTAAATACGGCCGTAAAGCGCGACTGTCGTAAATACGGCCGTAAAGCGCGACTGTCGTAAATACGGCCGTAAAGCGCGACTGCCGTAAATACGGCCGTAAAGCGCGACTGCCGTAAATACGGCCGTAAATCGCGACTGCCGTAAATACGGCCGTAAAGCGCGACTGCCGTAAATAGGGCCGTAAATCGCGACTGTCGTAAATACGGCCGTAAATCGCGACTGTCGTAAATACGGCCGTAAAGCGCGACTGCCGTAAATACGGCCGTAAAGCGCGACTGCCGTAAATACGGCCGTAAAGCGCGACTGTCGTAAATACGGCCGTAAAGCGCGACTGTCGTAAATACGGCCGTAAAGCGCGACTGTCGTAAATACGGCCGTAAATCGCGACTGTCGTAAATACGGCCGTAAAGCGCGACTGCCGTAAATACGGCCGTATATCGCGACTGTCGTAAATACGGCCGTAAAGCGCGACTGCCGTAAATACGGCCGTAAAGCGCGACTGCCGTAAATACGGCCGTAAAGCGCGACTGCCGTAAATACGGCCGTAAAGCGCGACTGTCGTAAATACGGCCGTAAATAGCGACTGTCGTAAATACGGCCGTAAAGCGCGACTGCCGTAAATACGGCCGTAAATCGCGACTGCCGTAAATACGGCCGTAAAGCGCGACTGCCGTAAATACGGCCGTAAAGCGCGACTGTCGTAAATACGGCCGTAAAGCGCGACTGTCGTAAATACGGCCGTAAAGCGCGACTGTCGTAAATACGGCCGTAAATAGCGACTGTCGTAAATACGGCCGTAAAGCGCGACTGTCGTAAATACGGCCGTAAAGCGCGACTGCCGTAAATACGGCCGTAAAGCGCGACTGTCGTAAATACGGCCGTAAAGCGCGACTGTCGTAAATACGGCCGTAAAGCGCGACTGTCGTAACTACGGCCGTAAAGCGCGACTGTCGTAACTACGGCCGTAAAGCGCGACTGTCGTAAATACGGCCGTAAAGCGCGACTGTCGTAAATACGGCCGTAAAGCGCGACTGCCGTAAATACGGCCGTAAAGCGCGACTGCCGTAAATACGGCCGAAAGGCGCGACTGTCGTAAATACGGCCGTAAAGCGCGACTGCCGTAAATACGGCCGTAAAGCGCGACTGCCGTAACTACGGCCGTAAAGCGCGACTGCCGTAAATACGGCCGTAAATCGCGACTGTCGTAAATACGGCCGTAAAGCGCGACTGTCGTAAATACGGCCGTAAAGCGCGAGTGTCGTAAATACGGCCGTAAAGCGCGACTGTCGTAAATACGGCCGTAAAGCGCGACTGCCGTAAATACGGCCGTAAAGCGCGACTGCCGTAAATACGGCCGTAAAGCGCGACTGTCGTAAATACGGCCGTAAATAGCGACTGTCGTAAATACGGCCGTAAAGCGCGACTGTCGTAAATACGGCCGTAAATAGCGACTGTCGTAAATACGGCCGTAAAGCGCGACTGTCGTAAATACGGCCGTAAAGCGCGACTGCCGCAAATACGGCCGTAAAGCGCGACTGCCGTAAATACGGCCGTAAAGCGCGACTGCCGTAAATACGGCCGTAAAGCGCGACTGCCGTAAATACGGCCGTAAAGCGCGACTGCCGTAAATACGGCCGTAAAGCGCGACTGCCGTAAATACGGCCGTAAAGCGCGACTGTCGTAAATACGGCCGTAAATAGCGACTGTCGTAAATACGGCCGTAAAGCGCGACTGTCGTAAATACGGCCGTAAATAGCGACTGTCGTAAATACGGCCGTAAAGCGCGACTGTCGTAAATACGGCCGTAAAGCGCGACTGTCGTAAATACGGCCGTAAAGCGCGACTGCCGTAAATACGGCCGTAAAGCGCGACTGTCGTAAATACGGCCGAAAAGCGAGACTGTCGTAAATACGGCCGTAAAGCGCGACTGCCGTAAATACGGCCGTAAATCGCGACTGCCGTAAATACGGCCGTAAAGCGCGACTGCCGTAAATACGGCCGTAAAGCGCGACTGCCGTAAATAGGGCCGTAAAGCGCGACTGCCGTAAATAGGGCCGTAAATCGCGACTGCCGTAAATACGGCCGTAAAGCGCGACTGCCGTAAATACGGCCGTAAAGCGCGACTGCCGTAAATACGGCCGTAAAGCGCGACTGCCGTAAATACGGCCGTAAAGCGCGACTGCCGTAAATACGGCCGTAAAGCGCGACTGCCGTAAATACGGCCGTAAAGCGCGACTGTCGTAAATACGGCCGAAAAGCGCGACTGCCGTAAATACGGCCGTAAAGCGCGACTGCCGTAAATACGGCCGTAAAGCGCGACTGCCGTAAATACGGCCGTAAAGCGCGACTGCCGTAAATACGGCCGTAAAGCGCGACTGCCGTAAATACGGCCGTAAAGCGCGACTGTCGTAAATACGGCCGAAAAGCGCGACTGCCGTAAATACGGCCGTAAAGCGCGACTGCCGTAAATACGGCCGTAAAGCGCGACTGTCGTAAATACGGCCGTAAAGCGCGACTGCCGTAAATACGGCCGTAAATCGCGACTGCCGTAAATACGGCCGTAAAGCGCGACTGCCGTAAATACGGCCGTAAATCGCGACTGCCGTAAATACGGCCGTAAAGCGCGACTGCCGTAAATACGGCCGTAAATCGCGACTGCCGTAAATACGGCCGTAAAGCGCGACTGCCGTAAATACGGCCGTAAAGCGCGACTGCCGTAAATACGGCCGTAAAGCGCGACTGCCGTAAATACGGCCGTAAAGCGCGACTGCCGTAAATACGGCCGTAAAGCGCGACTGCCGTAAATACGGCCGTAAAGCGCGACTGCCGTAAATACGGCCGTAAAGCGCGACTGTCGTAAATACGGCCGTAAAGCGCGACTGTCGTAAATACGGCCGTAAAGCGCGACTGCCGTAAATACGGCCGTAAAGCGCGACCGCCGTAAATACGGCCGTAAAGCGCGACTGCCGTAAATACGGCCGTAAAGCGCGACCGTCGTAAATACGGCCGTAAAGCGCGACTGCCGTAAATACGGCCGTAAAGCGCGACCGCCGTAAATACGGCCGTAAAGCGCGACTGCCGTAAATACGGCCGTAAATCGCGACCGTCGTAAATACGGCCGTAAAGCGCGACCGCCGTAAATACGGCCGTAAATCGCGACCGCCGTAAATACGGCCGTAAAGCGCGACCGCCGTAAATACGGCCGTAAAGCGCGACTGCCGTAAATACGGCCGTAAAGCGCGACTGCCGTAAATACGGCCGTAAAGCGCGACTGCCGTAAATACGGCCGTAAAGCGCGACTGCCGTAAATACGGCCGTAAATCGCGACTGTCGTAAATACGGCCGCAAAGCGCGACTGCCGTAAATACGGCCGCAAAGCGCGACTGCCGTAAATACGGCCGTAAAGCGCGACTGCCGTAAATACGGCCGTAAAGCGCGACTGCCGTAAATACGGCCGTAAAGCGCGACTGCCGTAAATACGGCCGTAAGCGCGACTGCCGTAAATACGGCCGTAAAGCGCGACTGCCGTAAATACGGCCGTAAAGCGCGACTGCCGTAAATACGGCCGTAAAGCGCGACTGCCGTAAATACGGCCGCAAAGCGCGACTGCCGTAAATACGGCCGCAAAGCGCGACTGCCGTAAATACGGCCGTAAAGCGCGACTGCCGAAAATACGGCCGTAAAGCGCGACTGCCGTAAATACGGCCGTAAATCGCGACTGCCGTAAATACGGCCGTAAAGCGCGACTGCCGTAAATACGGCCGTAAAGCGCGACTGCCGTAAATACGGCCGTAAATCGCGACTGTCGTAAATACGGCCGTAAAGCGCGACTGTCGTAAATACGGCCGTAAAGCGCGACTGTCGTAAATACGGCCGTAAAGCGCGACTGCCGTAAATACGGCCGTAAATCGCGACTGCCGTAAATACGGCCGTAAAGCGCGACTGCCGTAAATACGGCCGTAAAGCGCGACTGCCGTAAATACGGCCGTAAAGCGCGACTGTCGTAAATACGGCCGTAAAGCGCGACTGTCGGAACTACGGCCGTTAAAGCGCGACTGCCGTAAATACGGCCGTAAAGCGCGACTGTCGTAAATACGGCCGTAAAGCGCGACTGCCGTAAATACGGCCGTAAAGCGCGACTGCCGTAAATACGGCCGAAAGGCGCGACTGCCGTAAATACGGCCGTAAAGCGCGACTGCCGTAAATACGGCCGTAAAGCGCGACTGTCGTAAATACGGCCGTAAAGCGCGACTGCCGTAAATACGGCCGTAAATCGCGACTGTCGTAAATACGGCCGTAAAGCGCGACTGTCGTAAATACGGCCGTAAAGCGCGAGTGTCGTAAATACGGCCGTAAAGCGCGACTGTCGTAAATACGGCCGTAAAGCGCGACTGCCGTAAATACGGCCGTAAAGCGCGACTGCCGTAAATACGGCCGTAAAGCGCGACTGTCGTAAATACGGCCGTAAATAGCGACTGTCGTAAATACGGCCGTAAAGCGCGACTGTCGTAAATACGGCCGTAAATAGCAACTGTCGTAAATACGGCCGTAAAGCGCGACTGTCGTAAATACGGCCGTAAAGCGCGACTGCCGCAAATACGGCCGTAAAGCGCGACTGCCGTAAATACGGCCGTAAAGCGCGACTGCCGTAAATACGGCCGTAAAGCGCGACTGTCGTAAATACGGCCGTAAAGCGCGACTGCCGTAAATACGGCCGTAAATAGCGACTGTCGTAAATACGGCCGTAAAGCGCGACTGTCGTAAATACGGCCGTAAATAGCGACTGTCGTAAATACGGCCGTAAAGCGCGACTGTCGTAAATACGGCCGTAAAGCGCGACTGTCGTAAATACGGCCGTAAAGCGCGACTGCCGTAAATACGGCCGTAAAGCGCGACTGCCGTAAATACGGCCGTAAAGCGCGACTGTCGTAAATACGGCCGAAAAGCGAGACTGTCGTAAATACGGCCGTAAAGCGCGACTGCCGTAAATACGGCCGTAAAGCGCGACTGTCGTAAATACGGCCGTAAAGCGCGACTGCCGTAAATACGGCCGTAAAGCGCGACTGTCGTAAATACGGCCGTAAAGCGCGACTGTCGTAAATACGGCCGTAAATCGCGACTGTCGTAAATACGGCCGTAAAGCGCGACTGTCGTAAATACGGCCGTAAAGCGCGACTGCCGTAAATACGGCCGTAAAGCGCGACTGCCGTAAATACGGCCGTAAAGCGCGACTGCCGTAAATACGGCCGTAAAGCGCGACTGCGTAAATACGGCGTAAAGCGCGACTGTCGTAAATACGGCCGTAAATAGCGACTGTCGTAAATACGGCCGTAAAGCGCGACTGTCGTAAATACGGCCGTAAAGCGCGACTGTCGTAAATACGGCCGTAAAGCGCGACTGTCGTAACTACGGCCGTAAAGCGCGACTGTCGTAAATACGGCCGTAAAGCGCGACTGTCGTAAATACGGCGGAAAAGCGCGACTGCCGTAAATACGGCCGTAAAGCGCGACTGCCGTAAATACGGCCGTAAAGCGCGACTGTCGTAAATACGGCCGTAAGCGCGACTGCCGTAAATACGGCCGTAAAGCGCGACTGTCGTAAATACGGCCGTAAAGCGCGACTGCCGTAAATACGGCCGTAAAGCGCGACTGCCGTAAATACGGCCGTAAAGCGCGACTGTCGTAAATACGGCCGTAAATCGCGACTGCCGTAAATACGGCCGTAAAGCGCGACTGTCGTAAATACGGCCGTAAAGCGCGACTGTCGTAAATACGGCCGTAAATCGCGACTGTCGTAAATACGGCCGTAAAGCGCGACTGTCGTAAATACGGCCGTAAAGCGCGACTGTCGTAAATACGGCCGTAAAGCGCGACTGCCCTAAATACGGCCGTAAATCGCGACTGCCGTAATACGGCCGTAAAGCGCGACTGCCGTAAATACGGCGTAAAGCGCGACTGCCGTAAATACGGCCGTAAAGCGCGACTGTCGTAAATACGGCCGTAAAGCGCGACTGTCGTAAATACGGCCGTAAAGCGCGACTGCCGTAAATACGGCCGTAAAGCGCGACTGTCGTAAATACGGCCGTAAAGCGCGACTGTCGTAAATACGGCCGTAAATCGCGACTGTCGTAAATACGGCCGTAAAGCGCGACTGCCGTAAATACGGCCGTATATCGCGACTGTCGTAAATACGGCCGTAAAGCGCGACTGCCGTAAATACGGCCGTAAAGCGCGACTGCCGTAAATACGGCCGTAAAGCGCGACTGCCGTAAATACGGCCGTAAAGCGCGACTGTCGTAAATACGGCCGTAAAGCGCGACTGTCCTAAATACGGCCGTAAAGCGCGACTGTCGTAAATACGGCCGTAAAGCGCGACTGCCGTAAATACGGCCGTAAAGCGCGACTGCCGTAAATACGGCCGTAAAGCGCGACTGTCGTAAATACGGCCGTAAAGCGCGACTGCCGTAAATACGGCCGTAAAGAGCGACTGTCGTAAAAGGTGCCGTAAAGCGCGACTGCCGTAAATACGGCCGTAAAGCGCGACTGTCGTAAATACGGCCGTAAAGCGCGACTGCCGTAAATACGGCCGTAAAGCGCGACTGCCGTAAATACGGCCGTAAAGCGCGACTGCCGTAAATACGGCCGTAAAGCGCGACTGCCGTAAATACGGCCGTAAAGCGCGACTGCCGTAAATACGGCCGTAAAGCGTGACTGTCGTAAATACGGCCGTAAAGCGCGACTGCCGTAAATACGGCCGTAAAGCGCGACTGCCGTAAATACGGCCGTAAAGCGCGACTGTCGTAAATACGGCCGTAAAGCGCGACTGCCGTAAATACGGCCGTAAAGCGCGACTGTCGTAAATACGGCCGTAAAGCGCGACTGTCGTAAATACGGCCGTAAAGCGCGACTGTCGTAAATACGGCCGTAAAGCGCGACTGCCGTAAATACGGCCTTAAATCGCGACTGCCGTAAATACGGCCGTAAAGCGCGACTGTCGTAAATACGGCCGTAAAGCGCGACTGTCGTAAATACGGCCGTAAAGCGCGACTGTCGTAAATACGGCCGTAAATAGCGACTGTCGTAAATACGGCCGTAAAGCGCGACTGCCGTAAATACGGCCGTAAATCGCGACTGCCGTAAATACGGCCGTAAAGCGCAACTGCCGTAAATACGGCCGTAAAGCGCGACTGTCGTAAATACGGCCGTAAAGCGCGACTGTCGTAAATACGGCCGTTAAAGCGCGACTGTCGTAAATACGGCCGTAAATAGCGACTGTCGTAAATACGGCCGTAAAGCGCGACTGTCGTAAATACGGCCGTAAAGCGCGACTGCCGTAAATACGGCCGTAAAGCGCGACTGTCGTAAATACGGCCGTAAAGCGCGACTGTCGTAAATACGGCCGAAAAGCGCGACTGTCGTAAATACGGCCGTAAAGCGCGACTGCCGTAAATACGGCCGTAAAGCGCGACTGTCGTAAATACGGCCGTAAAGCGCGACTGCCGTAAATACGGCCGTAAAGCGCGACTGTCGTAAATACGGCCGTAAAGCGCGACTGCCGTAAATACGGCCGTAAAGCGCGACTGTCGTAAATACGGCCGTAAAGCGCGACTGTCGTAAATACGGCCGTAAATCGCGACTGTCGTAAATACGGCCGTAAAGCGCGACTGCCGTAAATACGGCCGTAAAGCGCGACTGCCGTAAATACGGCCGTAAAGCGCGACTGCCGTAAATACGGCCGTAAAGCGCGACTGTCGTAAATACGGCCGTAAATAGCGACTGTCGTAAATACGGCCGTAAAGCGCGACTGCCGTAAATACGGCCGTAAATCGCGACTGCCGTAAATACGGCCGTAAAGCGCGACTGCCGTAAATACGGCCGTAAAGCGCGACTGTCGTAAATACGGCCGTAAAGCGCGACTGTCGTAAATACGGCCGTAAAGCGCGACTGTCGTAAATACGGCCGTAAATAGCGACTGTCGTAAATACGGCCGTAAAGCGCGACTGTCGTAAATACGGCCGTAAAGCGCGACTGCCGTAAATACGGCCGTAAAGCGCGACTGTCGTAAATACGGCCGTAAAGCGCGACTGTCGTAACTACGGCCGTAAAGCGCGACTGTCGTAACTACGGCCGTAAAGCGCGAGTGTCGTAAATACGGCCGTAAAGCGCGACTGTCGTAAATACGGCCGTAAAGCGCGACTGCCGTAAATACGGCCGTAAAGCGCGACTGCCGTAAATACGGCCGAAAGGCGCGACTGTCGTAAATACGGCCGTAAAGCGCGACTGCCGTAAATACGGCCGTAAAGCGCGACTGCCGTAATACGGCCGTAAGCGCGACTGCCGTAAATACGGCCGTAAATCGCGACTGTCGTAAATACGGCCGTAAAGCGCGACTGTCGTAAATACGGCCGTAAAGCGCGAGTGTCGTAAATACGGCCGTAAAGCGCGACTGTCGTAAATACGGCCGTAAAGCGCGACTGCCGTAAATACGGCCGTAAAGCGCGACTGCCGTAAATACGGCCGTAAAGCGCGACTGTCGTAAATACGGCCGTAAATAGCGACTGTCGTAAATACGGCCGTAAAGCGCGACTGTCGTAAATACGGCCGTAAATAGCGACTGTCGTAAATACGGCCGTAAAGCGCGACTGCCGTAAATACGGCCGTAAATCGCGACTGCCGTAAATACGGCCGTAAAGCGCGACTGCCGTAAATACGGCCGTAAAGCGCGACTGCCGTAAATACGGCCGTAAAGCGCGACTGCCGTAAATACGGCCGTAAAGCGCGACTGCCGTAAATACGGCCGTAAAGCGCGACTGCCGTAAATACGGCCGTAAAGCGCGACTGCCGTAAATACGGCCGTAAAGCGCGACTGCCGTAAATACGGCCGTAAAGCGCGACTGCCGTAAATACGGCCTTAAATCGCGACTGCCGTAAATACGGCCGTAAAGCGCGACTGTCGTAAATACGGCCGTAAAGCGCGACTGTCGTAAATACGGCCGTAAAGCGCGACTGTCGTAAATACGGCCGTAAATAGCGACTGTCGTAAATACGGCCGTAAAGCGCGACTGCCGTAAATACGGCCGTAAATCGCGACTGCCGTAAATACGGCCGTAAAGCGCAACTGCCGTAAATACGGCCGTAAAGCGCGACTGTCGTAAATACGGCCGTAAAGCGCGACTGTCGTAAATACGGCCGTTAAGCGCGACTGTCGTAAATACGGCCGTAAATAGCGACTGTCGTAAATACGGCCGTAAAGCGCGACTGTCGTAAATACGGCCGTAAAGCGCGACTGCCGTAAATACGGCCGTAAAGCGCGACTGTCGTAAATACGGCCGTAAAGCGCGACTGTCGTAATACGGCCGAAAAGCGCGACTGTCGTAAATACGGCCGTAAAGCGCGACTGCCGTAAATACGGCCGTAAAGCGCGACTGTCGTAAATACGGCCGTAAAGCGCGACTGCCGTAAATACGGCCGTAAAGCGCGACTGTCGTAAATACGGCCGTAAAGCGCGACTGCCGTAAATACGGCCGTAAAGCGCGACTGTCGTAAATACGGCCGTAAAGCGCGACTGTCGTAAATACGGCCGTAAATCGCGACTGTCGTAAATACGGCCGTAAAGCGCGACTGCCGTAAATACGGCCGTAAAGCGCGACTGCCGTAAATACGGCCGTAAGCGCGACTGCCGTAAATACGGCCGTAAAGCGCGACTGTCGTAAATACGGCCGTAAATAGCGACTGTCGTAATACGGCCGTAAAGCGCGACTGCCGTAAATACGGCCGTAAATCGCGACTGCCGTAAATACGGCCGTAAAGCGCGACTGCCGTAAATACGGCCGTAAAGCGCGACTGTCGTAAATACGGCCGTAAAGCGCGACTGTCGTAAATACGGCCGAAAAGCGCGACTGTCGTAAATACGGCCGTAAATAGCGACTGTCGTAAATACGGCCGTAAAGCGCGACTGTCGTAAATACGGCCGTAAAGCGCGACTGCCGTAAATACGGCCGTAAAGCGCGACTGTCGTAAATACGGCCGTAAAGCGCGACTGTCGTAACTACGGCCGTAAAGCGCGACTGTCGTAACTACGGCCGTAAAGCGCGAGTGTCGTAAATACGGCCGTAAAGCGCGACTGTCGTAAATACGGCCGTAAAGCGCGACTGCCGTAAATACGGCCGTAAAGCGCGACTGCCGTAAATACGGCCGAAAGGCGCGACTGTCGTAAATACGGCCGTAAAGCGCGACTGCCGTAAATACGGCCGTAAAGCGCGACTGCCGTAAATACGGCCGTAAAGCGCGACTGCCGTAAATACGGCCGTAAATCGCGACTGTCGTAAATACGGCCGTAAAGCGCGACTGCCGCAAATACGGCCGTAAAGCGCGACTGCCGTAAATACGGCCGTAAAGCGCGACTGCCGTAAATACGGCCGTAAAGCGCGACTGCCGTAAATACGGCCGTAAAGCGCGACTGCCGTAAATACGGCCGTAAAGCGCGACTGCCGTAAATACGGCCGTAAAGCGCGACTGTCGTAAATACGGCCGTAAATAGCGACTGTCGTAAATACGGCCGTAAAGCGCGACTGTCGTAATACGGCCGTAAATAGCGACTGTCGTAAATACGGCCGTAAAGCGCGACTGTCGTAAATACGGCCGTAAAGCGCGACTGCCGTAAATACGGCCGTAAAGCGCGACTGTCGTAAATACGGCCGAAAAGCGAGACTGTCGTAAATACGGCCGTAAAGCGCGACTGCCGTAAATACGGCCGTAAAGCGCGACTGTCGTAAATACGGCCGTAAAGCGCGACTGCCGTAAATACGGCCGTAAATCGCGACTGCCGTAAATAGGGCCGTAAAGCGCGACTGCCGTAAATAGGGCCGTAAATCGCGACTGCCGTAAATAGGGCCGTAAAGCGCGACTGCCGTAAATACGGCCGTAAAGCGCGACTGCCGTAAATACGGCCGTAAAGCGCGACTGCCGTAAATACGGCCGTAAAGCGCGACTGCCGTAAATACGGCCGTAAAGCGCGACTGCCGTAAATACGGCCGTAAAGCGCGACTGTCGTAAATACGGCCGAAAAGCGCGACTGCCGTAAATACGGCCGTAAAGCGCGACTGCCGTAAATACGGCCGTAAAGCGCGACTGCCGTAAATACGGCCGTAAAGCGCGACTGCCGTAAATACGGCCGTAAAGCGCGACTGCCGTAAATACGGCCGTAAAGCGCGACTGTCGTAAATACGGCCGAAAAGCGCGACTGCCGTAAATACGGCCGTAAAGCGCGACTGCCGTAAATACGGCCGTAAAGCGCGACTGTCGTAAATACGGCCGTAAAGCGCGACTGCCGTAAATACGGCCGTAAATCGCGACTGCCGTAAATACGGCCGTAAAGCGCGACTGCCGTAAATACGGCCGTAAGCGCGACTGCCGTAAATACGGCCGTAAAGCGCGACTGTCGTAAATACGGCCGAAAAGCGCGACTGCCGTAAATACGGCCGTAAAGCGCGACTGCCGTAAATACGGCCGTAAAGCGCGACTGTCGTAAATACGGCCGTAAAGCGCGACTGCCGTAAATACGGCCGTAAATCGCGACTGCCGTAAATACGGCCGTAAAGCGCGACTGCCGTAAATACGGCCGTAAATCGCGACTGCCGTAAATACGGCCGTAAAGCGCGACTGCCGTAAATACGGCCGTAAAGCGCGACTGCCGTAAATACGGCCGTTAAGCGCGACTGCCGTAAATACGGCCGTAAAGCGCGACTGCCGTAAATACGGCCGTAAAGCGCGACTGCCGTAAATACGGCCGTAAAGCGCGACTGCCGTAAATACGGCCGTAAAGCGCGACTGCCGTAAATACGGCCGTAAAGCGCGACTGTCGTAAATACGGCCGTAAAGCGCGACCGTCGTAAATACGGCCGTAAAGCGCGACCGCCGTAAATACGGCCGTAAAGCGCGACCGCCGTAAATACGGCCGTAAAGCGCGACTGCCGTAAATACGGCCGTAAAGCGCGACCGTCGTAAATACGGCCGTAAAGCGCGACTGCCGTAAATACGGCCGTAAAGCGCGACCGCCGTAAATACGGCCGTAAAGCGCGACTGCCGTAAATACGGCCGTAAATCGCGACTGTCGTAAATACGGCCGTAAAGCGCGACCGCCGTAAATACGGCCGTAAATCGCGACTGCCGTAAATACGGCCGTAAAGCGCGACCGCCGTAAATACGGCCGTAAAGCGCGACTGCCGTAAATACGGCCGTAAAGCGCGACTGCCGTAAATACGGCCGTAAAGCGCGACTGCCGTAAATACGGCCGTAAAGCGCGACTGCCGTAAATACGGCCGTAAAGCGCGACTGCCGTAAATACGGCCGTAAATCGCGACTGTCGTAAATACGGCCGCAAAGCGCGACTGCCGTAAATACGGCCGCAAAGCGCGACTGCCGTAAATACGGCCGTAAAGCGCGACTTGCCGTAAATACGGCCGTAAAGCGCGACTGCCGTAAATACGGCCGTAAAGCGCGACTGCCGTAAATACGGCCGTAAAGCGCGACTGCCGTAAATACGGCCGTAAAGCGCGACTGCCGTAAATACGGCCGTAAAGCGCGACTGCCGTAAATACGGCCGCAAAGCGCGACTGCCGTAAATACGGCCGCAAAGCGCGACTGCCGTAAATACGGCCGTAAAGCGCGACTGCCGTAAATACGGCCGTAAAGCGCGACTGCCGTAAATACGGCCGTAAATCGCGACTGCCGTAAATACGGCCGTAAAGCGCGACTGCCGTAAATACGGCCGTAAAGCGCGACTGCCGTAAATACGGCCGTAAATCGCGACTGTCGTAAATACGGCCGTAAAGCGCGACTGTCGTAAATACGGCCGTAAAGCGCGACTGTCGTAAATACGGCCGTAAAGCGCGACTGCCGTAAATACGGCCGTAAATCGCGACTGCCGTAAATACGGCCGTAAAGCGCGACTGCCGTAAATACGGCCGTAAAGCGCGACTGTCGTAACTACGGCCGTAAAGCGCGACTGTCGTAACTACGGCCGTAAAGCGCGACTGCCGTAAATACGGCCGTAAAGCGCGACTGTCGTAAATACGGCCGTAAAGCGCGACTGTCGTAAATACAGGCGTAAAGCGCGACTGCCGTAAATACGGCCGTAAAGCGCGACTGCCGTAAATACGGCCGAAAGGCGCGACTGCCGTAAATACGGCCGTAAAGCGCGACTGTCGTAAATACGGCCGTAAAGCGCGACTGCCGTAAATACGGCCGTAAAGCGCGACTGTCGTAAAATACGGCCGTAAAGCGCGACTGCCGTAAATACGGCCGTAAATCGCGACTGTCGTAAATACGGCCGTAAAGCGCGACTGTCGTAAATACGGCCGTAAAGCGCGAGTGTCGTAAATACGGCCGTAAAGCGCGACTGTCGTAAATACGGCCGTAAAGCGCGACTGCCGTAAATACGGCCGTAAAGCGCGACTGCCGTAAATACGGCCGTAAAGCGCGACTGTCGTAAATACGGCCGTAAATAGCGACTGTCGTAAATACGGCCGTAAAGCGCGACTGTCGTAATACGGCCGTAATAGCGACTGTCGTAAATACGGCCGTAAAGCGCGACTGTCGTAAATACGGCCGTAAAGCGCGACTGCCGCAAATACGGCCGTAAAGCGCGACTGCCGTAAATACGGCCGTAAAGCGCGACTGCCGTAAATACGGCCGTAAAGCGCGACTGCCGTAAATACGGCCGTAAAGCGCGACTGTCGTAAATACGGCCGTAAAGCGCGACTGCCGTAAATACGGCCGTAAATAGCGACTGTCGTAAATACGGCCGTAAAGCGCGACTGTCGTAAATACGGCCGTAAATAGCGACTGTCGTAAATACGGCCGTAAAGCGCGACTGTCGTAAATACGGCCGTAAAGCGCGACTGTCGTAAATACGGCCGTAAAGCGCGACTGCCGTAAATACGGCCGTAAAGCGCGACTGCCGTAAATACGGCCGTAAAGCGCGACTGTCGTAAATACGGCCGAAAAGCGAGACTGTCGTAAATACGGCCGTAAAGCGCGACTGCCGTAAATACGGCCGTAAAGCGCGACTGTCGTAAATACGGCCGTAAAGCGCGACTGTCGTAAATACGGCCGTAAAGCGCGACTGTCGTAAATACGGCCGTAAATCGCGACTGTCGTAAATACGGCCGTAAAGCGCGACTGTCGTAAATACGGCCGTAAAGCGCGACTGCCGTAAATACGGCCGTAAAGCGCGACTGCCGTAAATACGGCCGTAAAGCGCGACTGCCGTAAATTACGGCCGTAAAGCGCGACTGCCGTAAATACGGCCGTAAAGCGCGACTGTCGTAAATACGGCCGTAAATAGCGACTGTCGTAAATACGGCCGTAAAGCGCGACTGTCGTAAATACGGCCGTAAAGCGCGACTGTCGTAAATACGGCCGTAAAGCGCGACTGTCGTAACTACGGCCGTAAAGCGCGACTGTCGTAAATACGGCCGTAAAGCGCGACTGTCGTAAATACGGCGGAAAGCGCGACTGCCGTAAATACGGCCGTAAAGCGCGACTGCCGTAAATACGGCCGTAAAGCGCGACTGTCGTAAATACGGCCGTAAAGCGCGACTGCCGTAAATACGGCCGTAAAGCGCGACTGTCGTAAATACGGCCGTAAAGCGCGACTGCCGTAAATACGGCCGTAAAGCGCGACTGCCGTAAATACGGCCGTAAAGCGCGACTGTCGTAAATACGGCCGTAAATCGCGACTGCCGTAAATACGGCCGTAAAGCGCGACTGTCGTAAATACGGCCGTAAAGCGCGACTGTCGTAAATACGGCCGTAAATCGCGACTGTCGTAAATACGGCCGTAAAGCGCGACTGTCGTAAATACGGCCGTAAAGCGCGACTGTCGTAAATACGGCCGTAAAGCGCGACTGCCCTAAATACGGCCGTAAATCGCGACTGCCGTAAATACGGCCGTAAAGCGCGACTGCCGTAAATACGGCCGTAAAGCGCGACTGCCGTAAATACGGCCGTAAAGCGCGACTGTCGTAAATACGGCCGTAAAGCGCGACTGTCGTAAATACGGCCGTGAAGCGCGACTGCCGTAAATACGGCCGTAAAGCGCGACTGCCGTAAATACGGCCGTAAATCGCGACTGCCGTAAATACGGCCGTAAAGCGCGACTGCCGTAAATAGGGCCGTAAATCGCGACTGTCGTAAATACGGCCGTAAAGCGCGACTGTCGTAAATACGGCCGTAAAGCGCGACTGCCGTAAATACGGCCGTAAAGCGCGACTGCCGTAAATACGGCCGTAAAGCGCGACTGTCGTAAATACGGCCGTAAAGCGCGACTGTCGTAAATACGGCCGTAAATCGCGACTGTCGTAAATACGGCCGTATAGCGCGACTGCCGTAAATACGGCCGTATATCGCGACTGTCGTAAATACGGCCGTAAAGCGCGACTGCCGTAAATACGGCCGTAAAGCGCGACTGCCGTAAATACGGCCGTAAAGCGCGACTGCCGTAAATACGGCCGTAAAGCGCGACTGTCGTAAATACGGCCGTAAAGCGCGACTGTCCTAAATACGGCCGTAAAGCGCGACTGTCGTAAATACGGCCGTAAAGCGCGACTGCCGTAAATACGGCCGTAAAGCGCGACTGCCGTAAATACGGCCGTAAAGCGCGACTGTCGTAAATACGGCCGTAAAGCGCGACTGCCGTAAATACGGCCGTAAAGAGCGACTGTCGTAAAAGGTGCCGTAAAGCGCGACTGCCGTAAATACGGCCGTAAAGCGCGACTGTCGTAAATACGGCCGTAAAGCGCGACTGCCGTAAATACGGCCGTAAAGCGCGACTGCCGTAA